>NW_019230677.1:550079-571707 GCF_002742605.1 Olea europaea var. sylvestris
GCTAACTTCTAGTGTACTCTTTGACTTATTACAAGTAATACTAGATTTAGAAATGAAAGACGTGGATACAAAAGAGTGAGTAGCTCCTGAATCAAACAGTATATAAGTAGGTGTATTGGCTACCAGTACAATACCTGTTATTACATTTGAGTTCCCCTCTGCATCTTTTTGAGTCAATGTAAAAACTCGTGCTTTTCCCTTCTTGTTTTGATCATTGTTATCATCCTTCCTCTGAGCAAATATGGGACAATCCCTAACAATATGTCCTGATTTGTCACACCGAAAACATGCATTCTTCCCATACAAGCATTCACCATGATGAGGCTTACCACACTTAGGGCATGGAGCTACTGCAGCTACCATGACCTTACTGGCACTAGATCTGATATTAACTTTCTTATTTTTCCATTTGCCCTTTCATTTGTCTTGACCAAATTTCTTATTTTGCCATTTGCCCTTTCCTTTGTCTTGACCATTCAACTTTCTCTTTCCAATTTGCCCTTTATCCTGCTGGTTGTACAATTGACTATGTTGCTCTGCATTAACCTTTTGATACTAGATAGCATGAGCTCGTTCCAGCATTTCACGGTACGATGTGAAGCAATGTGACATAAGGATCATACTTAGGTCTGGGTTTAACCCTTGCTCAAACCTTCGAGTTTTCTTAATTTTCGTGTCAACCAAATGTGGAGCATACCTTGCGAGTTGATCGAACTTTTGCTCGTAATCCGTTAGGGAAATATTACCCTGCTTGAGTTGAAGGAATTCATTCTCCTTGAAATCCCTTAGAGATTGAGAAAAATATTTGTCCATCACTTTCTCCTTCAATTGTTCCCAAGTTATTGCCAGTTACTGCTCCAGAGTCCTAGTTCGGGACATCGAATCCCACTAGTGACTTGCATCACCAGTAAACATAAACTCCGTACATTGAACCCTTTGGGCATCAGTGCAGTCTATGAGCTGAAAAATTCGTTCTAGCTTACGAAGCCATTCCTCAACTACTAGTGGATCAGATGCTCCATCGAAGGTAGGGGTTTATGCCTTCGAAAAATTTAATAATTAATTTTTTTTAATAAACGAGTAATCTCTACTCATTTTACTCTTGGTCATCATCTAGGTCCTCCTCTGGGTTTTCTTCTTCTTCTTTGCTAGTATTGGCCACAATTGATAGTACCACCTCATCATCTGAGTTCACTCCCTATTTGGATCCCATGTGGGAGATGACATCACCGATCTTAGTCTTCCAATTACGGATACATGCATTGCAAAAACCTCAAAGTCAAGTTCCTTAGGTTCACCTTCCAAAATTTCGGGATAGCATATTTTCTTATATAAGCTTCACGATTTGTTTCTCACAGGGTGAAAGAGTTTATAGTAAATGACCTATTGCTTGTCAGTCACTAATCTTTATTCTTTGCATTTATCCAATGTTGGTACATGTTTCGTATGTGATTGTCAAGGTCTACAAATTTGTCAGCTTCAAAATCTAGGCAAGCTCGAATATCTATCTCCAATTGGGGTTCTAAACTCTCACTCCATCTGTCTAGAAAGGTCTGACAATATATACCAAATTCAATCATATTTGGGTGCTTTGGATGGTTACCCTCTAGCATCTCATCCCTAACAATGACTCCCATGTTCCCCCACTGAGGTGGAAGTGAATGTATAAGGTTATTCACAGCCTTGATATACGTGATCTCTAGTCTTGCATCTACAGCTGCCATACATCTCTCGTATATATCATGTACGTGTTCAACACGTGGACGAGACGGGTCAGTCAAATAGTTCTCATAGGATTGGATGATGGCCCTACGGTTCAACACTACTATACAAACTATGGCCTTTCTAGCGGTCTGATAAATTCCAGTCATGTCTATCACATAAGTGTCCAATTATGTGTTATCTTCATTAGTGATATCAACTTATGCATTATGCTCTTGAGGTTCTAATATGATGGCCAATAATCATTTCTTCACGTATATTTAAACAAAATATAATTTACATAGCATATTTCATTCAAAACATCATAAGCATTTTCATAGATTCAAACTTAAATGATTAAAAAAAATCATGCTCGAAAAAATAATGTGGAACATAATATTTTATTCCATACCTTGGGTTCGTCGGATGAAGTCAACTGATAGACGCACGATGCCATGGAGTGCCTTAAATGTTTCATTTTTTTTTCATGTCATAAATAAAGTACACAAAGTCTACGGAATCGACTAAACTCGTGCTCTGATACCACGCTGTAACGCCTCAACCCGTATGGACAGAAACGTCACTCAACCATTGTACCTTAGCCATAAAGTTAGTTCAATATATTTTTAGTAGAAGGCATAAAGATTAAAATTTTAAAACAATTTCAAATTTTTTTTTGAATGGGTTCCATGCATGTAACGACTATTGACGTGAAATTTTGGCAAAACTTAAAAAGTAATGTTGCTGTTCCTGTTTTTGTCTCAAACAGTAATTGTCAAAAACTAGTTTCCGTCGACGTTATATGGGGTATTAAAATATTTTTCGAAACTCAGCAGCGACCTGGTTGAAAGGTAAACCGGTGCAGTTAACTTAAAATGGTATATAAAATTCCACCGATGTCAAAACCACATGATTTCAAATTTATGCAGTAGCTAATCCATGAGACTATCAAATTCAATTGGTTTCATCCAAAAATTCCAAGTAACGAGTGAGTTATGAATTTTTGAAAACAAGGGTAGAAGCTGAAAAACATAGACAGCACTCAGCACAGTTTACTTTATGTGACATATAACCTTTTACCGATATTGAATTGACATAATTCCAATTTTATTCAGTATCTAACTTATTAGGCTATCCAATTCAATTGGTTTTGTATAAAAATACCAAGTAACAAAAGAGTCATGATTTTTTTAAAGATGAGACAGATACTGAAATTTCTAAAGAGACATCAAAACTTTAAGTCGTTAACTTTTTTTTTATACGGTGATTTGTAAATATATTCCTATGATGCATATCTACTTTCAAACACAATTTATTCACAATGAGTGTTCGTAAAATAGATCCACACAATATTCATAGGAATTGAATTTAAAGAAAGTGTAAATATCTCAAAATCAACTAAAGATGTAAATCACCGGCTTCTCTATATCATGTTGCATCATCCTTTACCATCATCTACGCCCCAAGAAAAATTAATTCAACCTATAGGAAGGGAATTAACCATGAGTTTGAAACTTAATATATATCATCGGTGCAATTCGTTATCAAATTAAAAATTCCGAACTATAGGTTCATACCGTCGCACGTAGATGGATTTTCGGCAAAATCCAATTACTATAGCATTATCATAACACGTAGAGTCGGAGAATGATCATTCAAACTATTGTAGTGCCAAAGTACCGTACCCGAAGGTACCATTTATTTTAAACATTTATTGAAAAATTAGATTTGAAAACGAATGAACACTTGCACTTCTACCTACCTTGAATTTTCTTGGATAAATGAACAAAATGTATAGAAGGCCTTCCTTCTTCTCACCCTTGTTATTCTTTAAGCTTAACTTGATATGAAATATATTTTTTTTGAGAGAAAATGAGATGAAATTCGGATTTGAAGAGGAGTATAATGAAAAAGTGACCTTCCACTTCTATAACCTTTCTTTTTAATGAAAAATTAAGTGGGGGAGTTGTATTATCATTAAATTTATTAAACTTAGTTTTTAACTAAGAATTTGAAGAGTCTCTAAGCCCTAAAAATAATTCATATGAAAGTTTTATAAAAAAACATCTACATGGTGATTCGAACCTGGGTTGCCTATATGAAATACCATGTAGATGACCATTGTGGCAACCCAGTTATTCATTAAATATTTGTAATCAATTTTCCTTTAACTTAATCTCTTAAATTGCTGAGCTTTTAATTAATTTATGACTTGGGCTTTGGTGATCTTACATGGGTTCAGCTTCCATAGGTCGTTTCTAAAATGGGTTAGGCTCGTGGTGCTAGATCATCACAAAATATTAGCATAATTCCATTTTATTCTTTTTCTCGGCTACTACATTACTGATTGAACTTTTCTATTTGTTCGCTGATTTTTGACATGATGTTCGATGCTTGCATTGCTATCAAGTGTCAATTGGATGGGAAAATAATTTGAAATTTAAACTGTCCAACAGGGTAATGTCACATTGCAAAGTGTAAACTAAAGTGTACACCATAGTGTACATGTAGCAAGGTTCTTATTGATTTTTGACACGTTGTTTGACACTTGCATTATCGTCTAGTGTCAATTAGATGAGAAAATTGTTTGAAGTTTAAATTGACTAACAAGGTAATGTCACGTGTTAAAGTGCAAACGAAAGTGTACCCCATAGTGTACATATAGCACGGTACTTACCGATCGAAATTTACTATTCGTACACTGATTTTTGACACGATGTTCGATGTGTCAAGTGTCAATTGGATGGAAAAATAGTTTGAAATTTAAACTATCCAATAGGGTAATGTACATGGTAAATGTGTACACTAAAGTATACACCATAGTGTACATGTAGCAAGGTTCTTACCGATTGAACTTTTCTATTTGTTCATTGACTTTTGACACGATGTTCGATGCTTGCATTGTTGTCAAGTCTCAATTGGATGGGAAAATATTTTGAAATTTAAACTATCCAGCGGGGTAATGTCACATGGCAAAGTGTAAACTAAAGTGTACACCATAGTGTACATGTAGCAAGGTTCTTACCGATAGAACATTGCTATTTGTGCACTAATTTTCGACACATTGTTTGACACTTACATTGTTGTCAAGTGTTAATTGGATCGAAAAACAGTTTTAAATTTAAATTTTCCAACAGCGTAATGTCACGTGGCAAAGTGTAAATTAAAGTATACACCATAGTGTACATGTAGCAAGCTTCTTACCAATTGAACATTACTATTTGTACGCTGATTTTTGACATGTTGCTTGACACTTGCATTGTTGTCAAGTATCAATTGGATGAGAAAATTGTTTGAAATTTAAACTGTCCAACAGGGTAATGTCACGTGGGAAAGTGTAAACAAAAGTCTATGCCATAGTGTACATGAAGCAAGGTTCTTAACGATTGATCTTTCCTATTTGTACACTGATTTTGGACACGTTTTTTCAACTTGCATTGTAATCAAGTGTGAATTGGATGGGAAAACTGTTTGAAATTTATACCGTCTAATAGGGTAATGTCACATGACAAAGTGTGAACTAAAGTGTACACCATAGTGTACATGTAGCAGTGTCCTTACCAATTGAACATTGTTATTTGTACACTGATTTTTGACATGTTGTTTGATACTTGCATTGTTGTCAAATGTCAATTGGATGGGAAAATAGTTTGAAATTTAAACTATCCAACAGGGTAATGTTACGTGGCCAAGTATAAACTAAAGTGTACACCATAGTGTACATGTAGCAAAGTTCTTATCGATTGATCTTTGCTACTTGTACGCTGATTTTGGACAAGTTGTTTCAACTTGCATAGTAGTCAAGTGTTAATTGGATGGAAAAACTATTTGAAATTTATACAGCCTAACAGGGCAATGTCACATGGCAAAGTGTAAACTAATGTGTACACTATAGTGTACATGCTGCAAGGTTCTTATCGATTGAACTTTGCTATTTCTACACTAATTTTTAACACATTTAATTACACTTGCATTGTTGTCAAGTGTGTGGGAAAACTGTTTGAAATCTATTCTGTCTAACAGGGTAATGTCACTTGGAAAAGTGTAAACTAAAGTGTACACCATAATGTACATGTAGCAGGGTCCTTACCGATTGAACATTGCTATTCGTACACTGATTTTTAACACGTTGTTTGACACTTGCATTGTTGTCAAGTGTCAATTGGATGGGAAAATAGTTTGAATTTTAAAGTGTCCAACAACGTAATGTCACGTGGCAAAGTGTAAAGTAAGGTGTACACCGTAGTGTACATGTAGTAAGGTTCTTACCGATTGAACTTTGCTATTTGTACATTGATTTTTAACACGCTGTTTGATACTTGCCTTATTGTCAAGTATCAATTGGATGGGAAAAATATTTGAAATTTATATTGTCTAATAGGATAATGTCACGTGATAAAGTGTAAACTAATGTGTACAACATAGTGTACATGAGGCAAGGTTCTTAACGATTCAACTTTGCTACTTGTGTGCTGATTTTTGACACGTTGTTTGACGCTTGCACTATTATCAAGTGTCAATTGGATGGAAAAACTGTTTGAAATTTAAACTTTCCAATAGTGTAATGTCACGTGACAAAGTGTAAACTAAAGTGTACACCATAGTGTACATGTAGCAAGGTTCTTAACGATTGATCTTTGCTATTTGTACATTGATTTTGGACACGTTGATTCAACTTGCATTGTAGTCCAAGTGTCAATTGGATGGAAAAGCTATTTGAAATTTAAACTGTCTAATAGGGTAATGTCACGTGGTAAAGTGTAAACTAAAGTATACACCATAGTATACATTTAGCCTTACTGATTGAACTTTCCCATTTGTACATTGATTTTTAACACGCTGTTTGATACTTGCATTATTGTCAAGTGTCAATTAGATGGGAAAAAAATTTGAAATTTTTATTGTCTAACAGGATAATGTCACGTGACAAAGTGTAAACTAAAGTGTACAACATAGTGTACATGTGGCAAGGTTCTTACTAATTGAACTTTACTATTTGTATACTGATTTTTGACACATTGTTTGACACTCACATTGTTGTCAAGTGTCAATTGGATGGAAAAACTATTTGAAATTTAAACTGTCCAACAGGGTAATGTCACGTGGCCAAGTGTAAACTAAAGTGTACTCTATAGTGTACATGTAGCAAGGTTCCTATCGATAGAACTTTACTGTTTGTACACTGATTTTGGACACGTTGTTTCACACTTACGTTGTTGTCAAGTGTTAAATTGATGGGAAAACTATTTGAAATTTAAACAGTCCAACAGGGTAATGTCACGTGTCAAAGTGTAACTAAAATGTACACCATAGTGTACATGTAGCATGGTTCTTACCGATTGAACTTTGCTATTTGAACATTGATTTTTGACACGCTGTTTGATACTTGAATTATTATCAAGTGTCAATTGGATGGGAAAAATATTTAAAATTTATACTGTCTAACAAGATAATGTCACATGATAAAGCATAAACTATAGTGTGCAACATAGTGTACATGTGGCAAGGTTCTTACCGATTGAACTTTGCTATTTGTATACTGATTTTTGACACGTTGTTTAACACTCGCATTGTCAAGTGTCAATTGGATGGGAAAATGGTTTGAATTTTAAACTGTCAAACAACGTAATGTTATGTGGCAAAGTGTAAACTTAAGTGTACACCATACTGTACATGTAGCAAGGTTCTTACCAATTGAACTTTACTATTTGTACATTGAATTTTGACACGCTATTTGATACTTGTATTATTGTCAAGTGTCAATTGGATTGGAAAAATATTTGAAATTTATTATGTCTAATAGGATAATTTCACATGATAAAGTGTAAACTAATGTGTACAACATATTGTACATAAGGCAAGGTTCTTACCGATTGAACATTGCTATTTGTATACTGATTTTTGACACATTGTTTGACACTCGTACTGTTGTCAACTGTCAATTGGATGGGAAAATTGTTTGAAATTTAAACATTCCAACAGGGTAACGTGACAAATTGTAAACTAAAGTGTACACCATAGTGTACATGTCGCCAGGTTCTTACCGATTCATCTTTACTATTTGTACACTTATTTTGGCCACGTTGATTCAACTTGCATTGTTGTCGAGTGTCAATTGGATGGGAAAACTGTTTGAAATTTAAACTATCCAACAGGGTAATGTCACATGGCCAAGTGTAAACTAAAGTGTACATGTAGCAAAGTTCCTATCGATTGAACTTTGCTACTTGTACACTGTTTTTGGACACGTTGTTTCACACTTGCGTTGTTGTCAAGTGTCAAATTGATGGGAAAACTATTTTAAATTTAAACGGTCCAACAGGGTAATGTCACGTGTCAAAGTGTAACTAAAATGTACACCATAGTGTACAAGTAGCAAGGTTCTTAACGATTGAACTTTGCTATTTGTACATTGATTTTTGACATGCCGTTTGATAATTGCATTATTGTCAAGTGTCAATTGGATGGAAAAAATATTTGAAATTTGTACTGTCTAACAGGATAATGTCACGTTACAAAGCGTAAACTATAGTGTACAATATAGTGTACATCTGGCAAGTTTCTTACCGATTGAACTTTGATATTTGTGTACTGATTTTTGACATGTTGTTTGACACTCGCATTGTTGTCAAGTGTCAATTGGATGGGAAAATAGTTTGAAATTTAAACCGTCCAACAGGGTAATGTCACGTGGCAAAGTGTAAACTAAAGTGTACACTATAGTGTACATGTAGCAATGTTCTTACTGATTGATCTTTGCTATTTGTACACTGATTTTGGACACGTTGTTTCAACTTGCATTGTAGTCAAGTGTGTGGGAAAACTGTTTGAAATTTATTCTGTCTAACAGGATAATGTCACTTGGTAAAGTATAAACTAAAGTGTACACCATAATGTACATGTAGTAGGGTCCTTACCGATTGAACATTGCTATTCGTACACTGATTTTTGACACGTTGTTTGTCACCTGCATTGTTGTCAAGTGTTAATTGGATGGAAAAATAGTTTGAATTATAAACTGTCCAACAACGCAATGTCACGTGGCAAAGTGCAAATTAAAGTGTACACCATAGTGTACATGTAGCAAGGTTTTTACCGATTGACCTTTGTTATTTGTACATTGATTTTTGACACGCTGTTTGATACATGCATTATTGTCAAGTGTCAATTGGATGGAAAAAATATTTGAAATTTATACTGTCTAATAGGATAATGTCACGTGACAAAGTATAAACTAATGTGTACAATATAGTGTACATGAGGCAAGGTTCTTACCGATTGAACTTTGCTATTTGTATACTAATTATTGACACGTTATTTGACACTCGCACTGTTGTCAAGTGTCAATTGGTTGGGAAAACTGTTTGAAATTTAAACTGTTCGACAGGGTAATGTCACGTGACAAAGTGTAAACTAAAGTGTACACCATATTGTACATGTAGCAAGGTTCTTATCGATCGATCTTTGCTATTTGTACACTGATTTTGGACATGTTGATTCAACTTACATTGTAGTCCAAGTGTCAATTGGATGTGAAAACTTTTTGAAATTTAAACTGTCTAACAGGGTAATGTCACGTGGCAAAGTGTAAACTAAAGTATACACCATAGTGTGCATGTAGCAAGGTTCTTACCGATTGAACTTTGCTATTTGTACACTGATTTTTGACACTTGCATTGTTGTCAAGTGTCAATTGAATGGGAAAACTGTTTGAAATTTAAACTGTTCAACAAGGTAATGTCATGTGGTAACGTGTAAACTAAAGTGTACACCATAGTATACATGTAGTAAAGTTCATACCGATTGAACTTTACTGTTTGTACATTGATTTTGGACACGTTGTTTCACACTTGCATTGTAGTCAAGTGTCAATTGGCTAGGAAAACTGTATGAAATTTAAAGTATCCAACAGGGTAATGTCACATGGTAAAGTTTAAATTAAAGTGTCCACCATAGTGTACATGTGGCGAGGTTATTACCGATTGAACATTGGTATTTGTGCACTGACTTTTGACACGTTTGACACTTACATTGTTGTAAAGTGTCAATTGGATGGGAAAATTGTTTGAAATTTAAGCTGTCTATAACGTCTAGACCCCTAGTGGACCAGAACGCTACTTACTTTACTTAGCTTATTCAGTGGTTTAGTAACAAGTGTATACGTTTTAGCGGAAGCTTACATCTTCGGATAATAATTTAAATAACAATACTTCAAATACTTTAAACAAAAATACTGAATAAAAAAAATAATGGAACGTAATTTATTTGAAGAAAACATAACTTGTTCTCGCATTCTGCGTTATTCAAAACTTTAAAGAAATAATATTGGAAAATATTTCATAAAAATAAATCCAAATCACTTATTCACCGGATTTCCATGGGCTCGTTGCATCACTCTCCATCTTCTCCTCCATCCATTCCCGAAGTAGAATTCCTTCAATCTGTAGAGATGGGATTAAACCCGTGAGTTGAAAAACTCAATAGGTGTCATAGGTGCATTCGTGATCAAGCTATACATTTCAAGACATTAACTTTATAACTTTTCATACATGCCGTACCCAGAGGCACCATTTGACATACAACCATTAACATAGAGGGATATGCCGTACCGGAGTACCATTTGACAGACAAACATTAACATGAATCGAAACTTATAACTTAACACGATTAAACACATTGCACCTCTACCTACCTTGATTGATGCTTTTGAAACTTTGAAAACTTGGATTGAAAACTTCGATGAAACTTTGACATTGAAAGAAATGCAATCCTTGGATGTTTGAAAACTGTTGAGAATTGATACTTGAAAACACTTCTTAAACTTCTAGGAAAAATAGTTTTCCTCCCTCTCTTTTTCTCTCTTGGAAACTCTTTCTTTAGTGTGTAAAAGCTCTTGCTTTGGTGTGAGAAAAAATGAGTGAAATGAGGTCTCTATTTATATGTAAATATCCCATAACTTAAAGCAAATGAAGGGTCAAATTTCATTTAAGAGAGAAAACATGGGTGTCATTTAAGTTTGAGGTTCAATGCTTCAATTTAGTGGGGTTTTTATTACCAAAAATGTGGGTGGCCCTTTGAGAAAATAATTGATGAAAATAAATATTTAAATTCTAGAGAAAAACGAGAATTTTCATTTTAGGCAACTTCGGTCGATCAGTTGTAGTCCGGTTGACACTGTCCAGCCTTCAGTTTTTTTATCATAACTTTTTCTCCCGCTATTCAATTGAGGTAATTCAAAGTGCGTTGGAAAGGTAACTCAAAGAGTTACAACTTTTATTTAGATATCATTTTCCAAACCGAATGTTTCCTATGTCGAAAATGGGTCTCAAATGAGAAAAAAAATGAGAAGTATACTTTAGTCATTCAATATTCATGTCTTAGTGCCACTAAGGTGTCTAGAATTGGTATTTGTGCACTAATTTTTGAAACGTTATTTGACACTTACATTGTTGTCAAGTGTCATTGGATGGAAAAATTGTTTGAAAGTTACGCTGTCCAACAGGGTAATGTCACGTGGCAAATTGTAAACTAAAGTGTACACCATGGTGTACATGTAGCAAGGTTCTTAGCGATAGAACTTTGCTACTTGTACATTGATTATTGACACGCTGTTTGACACTTGCATTGTTGCCAAGTGTCAATTGGAGGAAAAGCTGTTTGAAATTTAAGCTATCCAATAGGGTAATATCACATGGCAAAGTGTAAATTAAAGTGTACACCATAGTGTACATGTAGCAAGGTCCTTACCGATTAAACTTTGCTATTTGTAGACTGATTTTCGACACGTTATTTGACACTTGCGTTGTTGCCAAATGTCAATTGGGTTTGAAAATAGTTTGAAATGTAAACTTTCTCATAGGGTAATATCACGTGGCAAAGTGTAAACTAAAGTGTACAATATAGTGTACATTTGGCGAGGTTCTTACAGATTGAACTTTGCTATTTGTACGCTGATTTTTTGACACGTTGTTTGACACTTGCATTGCTGTCAAGTGGTAATTGGATGGGAAAATTGCTATTTGTACACTAGTTTTTTCCACGTTGTTTGACACTTGCATTGTTGTCAAATGTCAATTGGATAGGAAAACATTTTGATATTTAAACTGTCCAACAGGATAATGTCATGTGGCAAAGTGTAAACTAAAGTATACGCCATAGTATACATGTAACAAGGTTCGTACCGATTGAACTTTTTTGTTTGTACACTGATTTTGGACACGTTGTTTCACACTTGCATTGTTGTCAAGTGTCAATCGGATGGAAAAACTGTTTGAAATTTAAACTGTCCAACAGGGTAATGTCACGTGGTAAAGTGTAAACTAAAGTGTACCCCATGGTGTACATGTAGCAAGGTTCTTACCGATCGAACATTGCTACTTGTACATTGATTTTTGGACACGTTGTTCTTACATTGTAGTCAAGTGTCAATTGGATGGGAAAATTGTTTGAAATTTATACTGTTTAATAGGGTAATGTCATGAGGCAAATTGTAAACTAAAGTGTACGCCATAGTGTACATGTTGTGGGGTCCTTACCCATTGAACATTGCTATTTGTATACTATTTTTTGACACGTTTGACACTTGCATCGTTGTCAAGTGTCAATTGGATAGGAAAATAGTTTGAAATTTAAACTGTCTAAAAGGGTAATGTCACGTGGCAAAGTGAAAACTAAAGTGTACACCATAGTATACATGTAGCAATGTTCTTACCGATTGAACATTACTATTTGTACACTAATTTTTGACCTATTGTTTGACACATGCATTGTTGTCAAGTGTCAATTGGATGAGATAACTGCTTGAAATTTAAACTGTCCAACAGGGTAATGTCACGTGGCAAAGTGTAAACTAAAGTGTACACTATAGTGTACATATAGCAAGTATCTTATCGATTGAACTTTGCTATTTGTACACTGATTTTTGACACGATGTTCCATGCTTGCATTGTTGTCAAGTGTCAATTAGATGGAAAAATAGTTTGAAATTTAAACTGTCCAACATGGTAATGTCAAGTGGCAAAGTGTAAATTAAAGTGTACACCATAGTGCACATATAGCAAGGTTCTTACCGATTGAACTTTGCTACTTGTACAATGATTTTTGGCACGCTATTTCATACTTGCATTGTAGTCAAGTGTCAATTAGATGGAAAAATTGTTTGAAATTTATACTGTCTAATAGCATAATGTCACGTGACAAATTGTAAACTAAAGTGTACAACATAGTGTACATGTGGCAAGGTTCTTACCAATTGAACTTTGCTATTTGTATACTGATTTTTGACATGTTTTAACACTTACATTGTTGTCAAGTGTAAATTAAATGGGAAAACTATTTGAAATTTAAATTGTCCAACCGGGTAATGTCACGTGGCAAAGTGGAAAGTAATTTGTACACCATAGTGCACATGTAGCAAGGTTCTAACCGATTGATCTTTGCTATTTGTACATTGATTTTAGACACGTTGTTTCAACTTACATTGTAGTCAAGTGTCAATTGCATAGGAAAACTGTTTGAAATTTATACTATCTAACAAGGTAATGTCACGTGACAAAGTGTAAACTAAAGTGTACATGTAGCAAGGTCCTTATTGATTGAACATTGCTATTTGTACACTAATTTTCGACACGTTGTTTGACACTTGAATTGTTGTCAAGTGTCAATTGAATGGGAAAACATATTGAAATTTAAACTATCTAACAGTGTAATGTCCCGTGGCAAAGTGAAAACTAAAGTTTACGCCATAGTGTACATGTAGCAAGGTTCTTACCGATTTAACATTGCTATTTGTACAATGATTTTTGAAACGTTGTTTGACACTCGCATTGTTGTCAAGTGTCAATTGAATGGAAAAACTGTTTGAAATTTAAACTGTCCAACAGAGTAATGTCACACGGCCAAGTGTAAACTAAAGTGTACACTGTAATGTACACGTAGCAAGGTTTCTATCGGTTGAACTTTGCTGTTTATACACTAATTTTGGACACGTTGTTTCACACTTGCGTTGTTGTCAAGTGTCAGATCGATGGGAAAACTATTTGAAATTTAAACAGTCCAACATAGTAATGTCACATGTCAAAGTGTAACTAAAATGTACACTATAGTGTACATGTAGCAAGGTTCTTACCGATTGAACTTTGCTATTTATACATTGATTTTTGACACGCTGTTTGATACTTGCATTATTATCAAGTGTCAATTGGATGGGAAAAATATTTGAAATTTATAGCCTAATAGGATAATGTCACAATACAAAGCGTAAACTATAGTGTACATGTGGCAATGTTCTTACCGATTGAACTTTGCTATTTGTGTACTGATTTTTGACACATTGTTTGACACTTGCATTGTTGTCAAGTGTCAATTGGATGGGAGAACTGTTTGAAATTTAAACTGTCCAACAGGGTAATGTCATGTGGTAAAGTGTAAACTAAAGTGTACACCATAGTGTACATGTTGCAAGGTTCTTATCGATTGATCTTTGCTCTTTGTACACTGATTTTGGGCACGTTGTTTCAACTTGCATTGTAGTCAAGTGTGTGGGAAAATGTTTGAAATTTATTCTGTCTAATAGGATAATGTCACTTGGTAAAGTGTAAACTAAAGTGTACACCATAGAGTACATGTAGCAGGATCCTTACCGATTGAACATTACTATTCTTACACTGATTTTTGACACGTTGTCTATCACTTGCATTATTGTAAAGTGTAAATTGGATGGGAAAATAGTTTGAATTTTAAACTCTCCAACAATGCAATGTCATGTGGCAAAGTGCAAGATAATGTCTACACCATAGTGTACATGTGGCAAGATTCCTACTGATTGAACTTTGCTATTTGTACATTGATTTTTGACACGCTGTTTGATACTTGCATTATTGTCAAGTGTCAATTGGATGGGAAATATATTTGAAATTTATATTGTCTAACAGGATAATGTCATGTGACAAGGTGTAAACTAATGTGTACAACATAGTGTACATGAGGCAAGGTTCTTACCGATTGAACTTTGCTATTTGTGTACAGATTTTTGACATGTTGTTTGACACTTGCACTATTGTCAACTATCAATTGGATGGAAAAACTGTTTAAAATTTAAACTTTCCAATAGCGTAATGTCACGTGACAAAGCTTAAACTGAAGTGTACACCATAGTGTACATGTAGAAAGGTTCTTACCGATTGATCTTTGCTATTTGCACATTGATTTTGGACACGTTTATTCAACTTGCATTATAGTCCAAGTGTCAATTGGATGGAAAAATTGTTTGAAATTAAAATTGTCCAACAAGGTAATGTCACGTGACAAAGTTTAAACTAAAGTATACACCACAATGTACATGTAGCAAAGTTCTTATCGATTGAACATTGGTATTTGTGCACTGATTTTTGACACGTTGTTTGACACTTGCATTGTTATCAAGTGTCGATTGGATGGGAAAATTGTTTGAAAGTTAAGTTATCCAACAGGGTAATGTCACGTGGCAAATTGTAAACTAAAGTGTACACTATGATGTACATGTAGCAAGGTTCTTACCGATCGAAATTTGCTACTTGTACATTGAGTTTTGACACGTTGTTTGACACTTGCATTGTTGTCAAGTGTCAATTGAATGGGAAAACTATTTCAAATTTAAACTGTCCAACAGGGTAATGTCACGTGGCAAAGTGTAAACTAAAGTGTACACCATAGTGTATATGTAACAAGGTTCTTACATATTGAACTTTGCTATTTGTACATTGATTTTTGACACACTGTTTGATACTTGCATTACTATCAAGTGTCAATTGGATGGGAAAAATATTAGAAATTTATACTGTCTAACAGGATAATGTCACATTACAAAGCGTAAACTATAGTGTACAACATAGTGTACATGTGGCAGGGTCCTTACCGATTGAACGTTGCTATTCGTACACTAAATTTTAAACTGTCCAACAGCGCAATGTCACGTGGCAAAATGCAAACTAAAGTGTACACCATAGAGTACATGTAGCAAGGTTCTTACCGATTGAACTTTGCTATTTGTACAATTATTCTTGACACGCCGTTTGATACATGCATTATTGTCATATGTCAATTGGATGGGAAAAATATTTGAAATTTATATTGTCTAACAGGATAATGTCATGTGACAAAGTGTAAACTAATGTGTACAACATTGTGTACATGAGGCAAGGTTTTTACCTATTGAGCTTCGCTATTTGTATACTGATTTTTGACACGTTGTTTGACACTCGCACTATTGTTAAGTGTTAATTGGATGGGAAAACTGTTTGGAATTTAAACTTTCCAGCCGGGTAATGTTACGTGACAAAGTTTAAACTAAAGTGTACACCATAGTGTGCATGTAGCAAGGATCTTACCAATTGATCTTTGCTAATTGTACACTGATTTTTGACACTTGCATTGTTGTCAAGTGTCAATTGGATGGGAAAACTATTTGAAATTTAAACTGTCCTACAAAGTAATATCATGTGGCAATGTGACAACTGAAGTGTACACCATAGTGTACATGTAGCAAAGTTCATATTGATTGAACTTTGCTATTGGTATACAGATTTTGGACACATTGTTCGACACTCGCACTATTGTCAAGTGTCAATTGGATGGAAAAATTGTTTGAAATTTATATTGTTTAACAGGATAATGTCACGTGATAAATTGTAAACTAAAGTGTACACTATAGTGTACATGTAGCAAGGTACATACCGATTGAACATTGCAATTTGTACACTGATTTTGACACGTTGTTTAACACCTCCATTGTGGTCAAGTGTCGATTGTATGAAAAAAATATTTGAAATTTAAACTGTCTAACAGGGTAATGTCACGTGGCAAAGTGAAAACTAAAGTATACACCATAGTGTACATGTAGCAAGGTTCTTACCGATTGACCTTTGCTATTTGTACACTGATTTTTTTACCGATTACCCTGTTTGATAGTTGCATTGTTGTCAAGTGTCAATTGGATGGGAAAACTAGTTGAACTTTGAACTGCCCAACAAGATAATGTCTCATGGTAACGTGTAAACTAAAGTGTAAACCATAGTGTACATGTAGCAAAGTTCATACCGATTGAAGTTTGCTGTTTCTACACTGATTTTGGACACGTTGTTTCACACTTGCATTGAAGTCAAGTGTCAATTAGTTGGGAAAACCGTAAGAAATTTAAACTATCCAACAGGGTAATGTCACGTGGCAAAGTTTAAATTAAAGTGTTCACCACAGTGTACATGTGGTGAGGTTATTATCGATTGAACATTGGTATTTGTGCACTGATTTTTGACACGTTGTTTGACACTTGCATTGTTGTCAAGTGTCAATTGGATGGGAAAATTGTTTGAAAGTTAAGCTGTCCAACAGGGTAATGTCACGTGGCAAATTGTAAACTAAAGTGTACACCATGGTATACATGTAGCAAGGTTCTTACCGATCGAACATTGCTACTTGTACATTGAGTTTTGACACGTTGTTTGACACTTGCATTGTTGTCAAGTGTCAATTAGAGGAAAAGCTGTTTGAAATTTAAACTGTCCAACAGGGTAATATCACGTGGCAAAGTGTAAACTAAAGTGTATATCATAGTGTACATGTAGCAAGGTACTTACTGATTGAACTTTGCTATTTGTACACTGATTTTCGACACGTTGTTTGACACTCGCATTGTTGCCAATTGTCAATTAGGTTTGAAAATAGTTTGAAATTTAAACTTTTCAGTAGGGTAATATCCCGTGGCAAAGTGTAAACTAAAGTGTACAATATAGTGTATATGTGGCAAGGTTCTTATCGATTGAACTTTGCTATTTGTACACTGATTTTTTGACACATTGTTTGACACTTGCATTATTGTCAAGTGGTAATAGGATGGGAAAATTGCTATTTGTACACTGGTTTTTTCCACGTTGTTTGACATTTGCATTGTTATCGAGTGTCAATTGGATGGAAAAAATGTTTGAAATTTAAACTGTCCAACAAGATAATTTCACGTGGCAAAGTGTAAACTAAAGTGTGTGCCATAGTATACATGTAGCAAGGTTCGTATCGATTGAACTTTGCTGTTTGTACACTGATTTTGGACACGTTGTTTCAACTTACATTGTAGTCAAGTGTCAATTGGATGGGAGAACTATTTAAACCGTATACTATCTAACAGGGTAATGTTACGTGAAAAAGTGTAAACTAAAGTGTACACCATAACGTACATGTGGCAGGGTCCTTACCGATTGAATATTGTAATTTGTAAACAAATTTTTGACATGTCATTTAACACTTGCATTGTTGTCAAGTGTCAATTGGATAGGAAAGCAGTTTGAAATTTAAACTGTCCAACAAGGTAATGTCACTTGGCAAAGTGTACACCATTGTGTACATGTAGCAAGGTTCTTACCGATTGAGCTTTGCTATTTGTACATTGATTTTTGACACGCTGTTTGATACTTGCATTGTTGTCAAGTATTAATTGGATGGCAAAAATGTTTGAAACTTATACTGTGTAATAGGATAATGTCACGTGACAAAGTGTAAACTAAAGTAAACAACATAGTGTACATGTGGTAAGGTTCTTACCGATTGAACTTTGCTATTCGTATACTGATTTTTGACACATTGTTTAACACATGTATTGTTATCAAGTGCCAATTGGATGGGAAAACTGTTTAAAATTTAAACTGTCTAACAGGGTAATGTCACGTGGTAAAGGGTAAACTAAAGCGTACACCATAGTGTACATGTACCAAGGTTCTTACCGATTGATCTTTGTTATTTGTACACTAATTTTGGGCACGTTGTTTCAACTTGCATTGTAGTCAAGTGTCAATTGAATGGGAAAACTGTTTGAAATTTATATTTTCTAAGAGGGTAACATCACGTGGCAAAGTGTAAACTAAAGTGTACACCATAGTGTACATGTGGCAGTGTCCTTACCGATTGAACATTGCTATTTGTACATTGATTTTTGACACATTGTTTCACACTTGAATTGTTTTCAAGTGTCAACTGGATGGAAAAATAGTTTGAAATTTAAACTGTCCAACAGGGTAATGTCACGTGGCAAAGTGTAAACCAAAGCGTACACCATAGTGTACATGTAGCAAGGTTCTTACCGATTGAACTTTGCTATTTGTACATTGATTTTTGCCACGCTGTTTGATACTTGCATTGTTATCAAGTGTCAATTGGATTGGATAAATGTTTGAAATTTATACTATCTAATAGGATAATGTCACGTGACAAAGTGTAAACTAAAGTGTACAACATAGTCTACATGTGGAAAGGTTCTTACCCATCGAACTTTTCTATTTGTATACTGATTTTTTACACGTTGTTTGACACTTGCATTGTTGTCAAGTGTCAATTGGAAGGGAAAACAGTTTGAAATTTAAACTGTCCAATATGGTAATGTCACGTGACAAAGTGTAAACTAAAGTGTACACCATAGTGTATATATTGCAAGGTTCTTACTGATTAAACATTGCTATTTGTACACTGATTTTGGACATGTTGTTTGACACTTGCATTGTTGTCATGTGTCAATTGGACGGGAAAACTGTTTGAAATTTAAACTGCATGGTATACATGTAGCAAGGTTCTTACCGATTGAACTTTGCTATTTGTACACTGATTTTGGACATGTTGTTTGACACTTGCATTGTTGTCATGTGTCAATTGGACGGGAAAACTGTTTGAAATTTAAACTGCATGGTATACATGTAGCAAGGTTCTTACCGATTGAACTTTGCTATTTGTACACTGATTTTGGACATGTTGTTTGACACTTGCATTGTTGTCATGTGTCAATTGGACGGGAAAACTGTTTGAAATTTAAACTGTCCAACAGGCTAAAGTCACGTGACAAATTGTAAACTAAAGTGTACACCATGGTGTTCTTACCGATTGAACTTTGCTACTTGTACACTGATTTTTGACATGTTGTCTGAGACTTTAATTGTTGTCAAGTGTCAATTAGAGGAAAACCTGTTTGAAATTTAAATTGTCCAATAGGATAATGTCACGTGGAAAAGTGTAAACTAAAGTTGTAATTACGCCACCATCCGATGTAAGGAAATGGAATTATCATTTCAGATACCAGGAGAGGAACCATTTTCGTTCCTTGGAATGAAGACGAAACCCCTTATTCGACTAGTATTGGCTTTACAAGCTGAGAAGATGTTAAGAAAAGAAACATGTCAAGGATATCTAGTAAGTATCTCAGGAGGGAAACAAGAGACGATAAGGGTTGAAGATGTATAGTAATACAGGAATTCGTAGATGTGTTTCCAGAAGATCTATCTAGTATTCCACCCGATAGGCAAGTGGAATTCACCATAGACCTAATTCTCGGGGTGACACTAGTATCTAAGGCCCCATACCGAATGCCCCAAAGGAACTACAAGAATTATAGAAGCAGTTGCAAGAACTCCTAGATATTGGCTTCATGCCACCAAGTGTATCTCCATGGGGTGCGCCGGTGTTGTTTGTAAAGAAGAAAGATGGAAGCATGAGGATGTGCATCGATTATAGGGAGATAAATTGATTAACCATCAAGAATAAGTACCCACTCCCGAGGATCGAGGATCTGTTAGATCAACTGAAAGGAGCTAAGGTATTTTCCAAGATCGACTTACTATCGAGATTCCATCAACTGAAAGTAGAGACAAAGGATATGCCTAAGACAACTTTTAGAACTCGATATGGACACTACGAGTTTACGGTGATGTCGTTTGGGCTAACCAATGTACCTGCAGTGTTCATGGACCTGATGAATCGAGTGTTTCATCAATACTTGGATAAGTTTGTCATAGTCTTCATCAATGACATTCTGATATATTCCAAGAGTAAGGAGCAACATGAAGAGCACTTGAGAATAGCCTTAAAGGTATTATGTAAGGAGAAGTTGTATGCCAAATTCAAGAAGTGCGAGTTTTAGCTTGAACAAGTTGGATTTCTTGGACATGTAGTTACTGCCCAAGGGATTGAAGCAGATCCAGCAAAAGTAGAAGCAGTAACCAGCTGGAAAACACCAACAAATGCTGGCGAAGTACGGAGTTTTCTAGGATTAGCTAGATATTATAGGAGATTCATAGAAGTATTCTCCAAAATTGCTGGACCAATGACGCAGCTTACAAGGAAGGCAGTAAAATTCCAATGGACGGAAAAATGCGAACAAAGTTTCCAAGAACTTAAGCAG
The DNA here is from genome assembly GCF_002742605.1 of Olea europaea var. sylvestris. Taxonomy (NCBI): domain Eukaryota; kingdom Viridiplantae; phylum Streptophyta; class Magnoliopsida; order Lamiales; family Oleaceae; genus Olea; species Olea europaea. The sequence continues at coordinate 570,970 of NW_019230677.1, forward strand.
AAGTTGATATCAGCACCTGTATTAACAATACCTAAAGGTACGAAAGGGTTTGTTATATATAGCGACGCATCCAAGCTAGGATTGGGATGTGTACTAATGCAGAATGGAAAAGTGATAGCCTATGCTTCAAGACAATTGAAGAAACATGAGCAGAACTACCCGACGCATGATTTAGAACTTGCAACAATAGTACACGCTTCGAAGATCTGGCGACACAACTTGTATGGACGGAAGTGTGATATCTACACAGATCACAAAAGTCTCAAGTATTTCTTCACATAGTAGGAATTGAATATGCGATAAAGATGATGGTTGGAATTGGTAAATGATTACGACTGCACTATTCACTACCATCCGGGTAAGGCTAATGTTGTGGACGACGCTCTAAGTAGAAAATCAATGGGACAATTGACGTCACTACCCACCTCTCCAGTGGAGTTAGTCAAGGACTTGGAAAAGTTGCAGATCGAAGTGGTTACCACACCAGGAGAAGTCACTGCTGGTCTAGCAGCTTTAATAATTCGACCTACTCTTAGAGATCGAATTATAGAAGCACAAAATAAAGACTCATTTTTGCAGAAGATTAAGAATGAAGTTGGTACCGATAAGAAAAAGGACTTTGGAATAGCTAAGGATCAGGCGCTGATATTTAGAGGAAGAATTTGCGTGCCTAAGGATGAAGCCTTGAGAAACGAGATATTAAAAGAAGCTCATTCCACCCCGTACACCGCACATCCC
>NW_019230677.1:572158-610866 GCF_002742605.1 Olea europaea var. sylvestris
AGAGAAGAGAGTTTTAGGACCAGAAATAGTTGAAAGGACTGTCGAGGTAATCGATAAGATCCGTGCAAGAATAAAAGCAGCACAGGATCGACAAAAGAGCTATGTAGATACACGGAGGAAGGATTTAGAATTCCAAGTTGGGGATAAAGTGTTTCTAAAAGTAGCACCGATGAAAGGTGTACTTAGATTTGGAAAGAAAGGCAAGCTATGATCCCGGTATATCGGACCTTTTGAGATACTTGATAGAGTCGGAAATGTGGCTTACCGACTATCTTTGCCACCTGAATTATCGGCAGTGCACAATGTGTTCCATATATCGATGATAAAGAAGTATATACATGATCCTAATCATGTAGTGAGTTATCAAACCTTGGAGGTACAGAAAGATTGGTCGTACGAGGAACTACCGATCAAGATATTGGATCGAAAAGTGTATAAACTAAGGAATAAAGACATTCAGCTGGTTAAGATACAGTGGAATCATCATGGCGTAGAAGAAGCCACTTGGAAAAAAGAAGAAGAAGCCAAAGACAAGTATCCAACACTATTCGCCCAATCAGAAGGTAAATTTCGAGGACGAAATTTTAATTAAGGTGTGGGGGATGTAGAACACCAAATAATTCTAGACACCTTAGTGGCACTAAGACATGAATATTGGATGACTAAAGTATACTTCAGATTTTTAGTCTCATTTGAGACCCATTTTCGACATAGGAAACATTCGATTTGAAAAATTATATCTAAATAAAAGTTGTATCTCTTTGAGTTAGCTTTCCAACGCACTTTGAATTATCTCAATCGGATATCGACCAAAGAAGTTATGATAGAAACACTGAAGGCTGTGTAGTGTTAACCGGACTACAACCGGTCGACCGAAGCTGCTTGAAATGAAAATTCTTGTTTTTCTCTAGAATTTAAATATTTATTTTCATCAATTATTTTCTCAAAGGACCACCCACGTTTTTGGCAATAAAAGCCCCACTAAATTGAAGCATTTAATCTCAAACTTAAATGGCACCCATGTTTTCTCTCTTAAATGAAATTTGACCATTCATTTGCTTTAAGTTATGGAATATTTACCTATAAATAGAGACCTCATTTCACTCATTTTTTCTCACACCAAAAGAAAGAGCTTTTACATACTAAAGAAAGAGTTTCCAAGAGAGAGAAAGAGAGGGAGGAAAACTATTTTTCCTAGAAGTTTAAGAAGTGTTTTCAAGCAGCAATTCTCAACAGTTTTCAAACATCCAAGGAGTGCATTTCTTTCAACGTCCAAGTTTCATCTAAGTTTTCAATCCAAGTTTATAAAGTTTCAAAAGCATCAATCAATGTAGGTAGAGGTGCAATGTGTTTAATCGTGTTAAGTTATAACTTTCGATTCATGTTAATGTTTGTATGTCAAATGGTACTCCAGTACGGCATATCCCTCTATGTTAATGGTTATATGTCAAATGGTACTCCGGTATGGCATACCCCTCTATGTTGAAGAAATGTTCGTATGTCAAATGGTGCCCTCGAGTACGGCATACCCCTTCATGTCAAATGGTGCCTCCGGGTACGGCATGTATGAAAAGTTATAAAGTTAATGTTTTGAAATGTATAGCTTGATCACGATGCACCTATGACACCTATTGGGTTTTTCAACTCTCGGGTTTAATCCCATCTCTACAGATTGAAGGAATTCTACCTTGTGCATGGATGGAGGAGAAGATGGAGAGTGATGCAACGAGCCCATGGAAATCCGGTGAATTAGTGATTTGGATTTATTTTTATGAAATGTTTTCCAATGTTATTTCTTTAAAGTTTTGAATAACGCAGAATACGAGAACAAGTTATATTTTCTTCAAATAAATTACGTTCCATTATTTTTTTTATTCAGTGTTTTTGTTTAAAGTATTTGAGGTATTGTTATTTAAATTATTATCTGAAGATGTAAGCTTCTGCTAAAACGTATACACTTATTACTAAACCACCGATTAAGCTAAGTAAAGTAAGTAGCGTTCCGATCCACTAGGGGTCAGGGCGTTACATTTAACACTCGCACTGTTGTCAAGTTTCAATTAGATGGGAAAACAGTTTGAAATTTAAACTGACCAACAAGGTAGTGTCACATGGTAAAGTCTAAACTAAAGTTTACACCATAGTACACATGTAGCAGGGTCCTCACCAATTGAACATTGCTATTTGTACACTGATTTTTGACGCGTTGTTTGACACTTGCATTGTTGTCAAGTGTCAATTGGATGGGAAAATAGTTTGAAATTTAAACTGTCCAATAGGGTAATGTCACGTGGCAAAGTGTAAACTTAACTGTACACCATAGTGTACATGTAGCATGGTTCTTACCGAGCGAACTTTGCTATTTATACAAGGATTTTTGACACGCTGTTTGATACATGCATTATTTCAAGTGTCAATTGGATGGAAAAATTGTTTGAGATTTATACTGTCTAACAACATAATGTCACGTGACGAAGTGTAAACTAAAGTGTACACCATAGTGTACATGTAGCAAGGTCTATACCTACTGAACATTGCTATTTTGTACACTGATTTTTTACACGTTATTTGACACCTCCATTTTTGTTAAGTGTCAATTGCATGGGAAAATTGTTTCAATTATAAACTGTCCAACAGGGTAATGTCACGTGGCAAAGTGTAAACAAAAGTGTACTCCATAGTGTACTTGTAGCGATGTTCTTATCGATTAAACTTTGCTATTTGTACACTGATTTTGGAGAAGTTGTTTGACACTTGCTTTGTAGTCAAGTGTTAATTGGATGGAAAAAATATTTGAAATTTAAACTGTCCAACAGGGTAATGTCACGTGGCAATGTTTAAACTAAAGTGTACCCCATAGTGTCCACGTAGCAAGGTTCTTGCCGATTGAACTTTGTTATTTGTACATTGATTTTTGACACGTTGTTTGATACTCGCATTGCTGTCAAGTGTCAATTGGATTGGAAAAATGTTTGAAATTTATACTGTCTAATAGGATAATGTCACGTGACAAAGTGTAAACTAAAGTGTACAACATAGTGTACATGTGGCAAGATTCTTACTGATTGAACTTTGCTATACGTATACAGATTTTTAACACATTGTTTGACACTTGCATTGTTGTCAAGTGTCAATTGGATGGGAAAATAGTTTGAAATTTAAACTTTCCAATAGGGTAATATCACCCGGCAATGTGTAAACTAAAGTGTACACCATGGTGTATATGTAGCAAGGTTCTTACTGATTGAACATTTCTATTTGTACATTGATTTAGGACATGTTATTTGACACTTGCATTGTTGTCATGTGTCAATTGGATGGGAAAACTGTTTGAAATTTAAACTATCCAGTAGGACAATGTACGTGGCAAAGTGTAAAATAAAGAGTACACCATAGTGTACATGTAGCAAGGTCATTTTGGATTGAACTTGGCTACTTGTACACTAATTTTTGACACTTTTTTGACACTTACATTGTTGCCAAGTGTCAATTGGAAGGGAAAACTGTTTGAAATTTAAACTATCCAATACCTGACAAAGTGTAAACTAAAGTGTACACCATAGTGTACTTGGCGCAAGGTTCATACCAATTGAACTTTACTATTTGTACACTGATTTTTGACACGTTGATTTACACTTGCTTTGTTGTCAAGTGTCAATTGGATGGGAAAATTGTTTGAAAATTAAACTGTCCAGTAGGGTAATGTTACATGGCAAAGTGTAAATTAAACTGTGTACAGCATAGTATAAATGTATCAAGGTTCTTACCGATTGAACTTTGCTATTTGTACATTGATTTTTAACACGCTGTTTGACACTTGCAATGTTGACAAGTGTCAACTAGATGGGAAGACTGTTTGAAATTTATACTGTCCGACAGGGTAAAGTCACGTTGCAAATTGTAAACTAAAGTGTACACCATGGTGTACATGTAACAAGGTTCTTACCGATTGAACTTTGCAACTTGTACACTGATTTTTGACACGTTGTTTGACACTTGCATTGTTGTCAAGTGTCAATTGGAGGAAAAGCTATTTGAAATTTAAACTGTCTAATAGGGTAATGTCACGTGGTGGAGTGTAAACTAAAGTGTAAACCATAGTGTACATGTAGCAAGGTCCTTACCGATTGAACTTTGCTATTTGTACACTGATTTTCGACACGTTGTTTGACACTTGCTATGTTGGCAAGTGTCAATTGGATTTAAAAATGGTTTGGAATTTAAACTTCCTAGTGGGGTAATATCACGTGGCAAAGTATAAACTAAAGTGTACAACATAGTGTACATGTTGCAAGGTTCTTACCGATTCAACTTTACTATTTGAACACTGATTTTCTGACACCTTGTTTGATACTTGCATTGTTGTCTAGTGGTAATTTGATGGGAAAAATTGCTATTTGTACACTGGTTTTTGACATGTTGTTTGACACTTGCATTGTTGTCAAGTGAGAAATGGATGGGAAAATTGTTTGAAATTTAAACTGTCAAACAGGGTAATGTCACGAGGTAAAGTGTAAACTAAAGTGTACACCATAGTGTACATGTAGCAAGGTTCGTACCGATTGGACTTTGCTGTTTGTACACTGATTTTGGACACGTTGTTTCACACTTGTATTGTTGTCAAGTGTTAATTGGACGAGAAAATAGTTTGAAATTTAAACTGTCTAACAGTGTAATGTCACGTGGCAAAGTGAAAACTAAATTGCACATCATAGTGTACATGTAGCAAGGTTGTTACCGATTGAACATTGATATTTGTACACTGATTTTTGACACGATGTTTGACACTTGCATAGTTGTCAAGTGTCAACTGGATGGAAAAACAGTTTGAAATTTAGACTGTCCAATAGGGTAATGTCACGTGGCAAAGTTTAAACTAAAGTGTATAGCATAGTGTACATGTAGCAAAGTTTTTACCAATTGAATTTTGCTATTTGTACACTGATTTTAGACACGTTGTTTCAACTAGTATTGTAGTCAAGTGTCAATTGGATGGGAAAACTGTTCAAAATTTATACAATCTAACAGGGTAATGTCACGTGGTGAAGTGTAAATTAAAGTGTACAACATAGTGTACATGTAGCTGGGTCCTTACCGATTGAACATTTCTATTTGTACACTGATTTTTGATGATTTTTGACATGTTGCTTGACACTTGCATTGTTGTCAAGTGTCAATTGGATGGGAAAATAGTTTTGAAATTTAAACTGTCCAACAGGGTGATGTCACGTGGTAAAGTATAAACTAAACTGTACACAATAGTGTACATGTAGCATGGTTCTTACCAATTGAACTTTACTATTTGTAGATTGATTTTTGACGCGCTGTTTGATACATGCATTGTTGTCAAGTGTCAATTGGATAGAAAAATTATTTGAAATTTATACTGTCTAACAGGATAAAAAAGTGTACACCATAGAGTACATGTAGCAAGGTTCTTACCAATTGAACTTTGCTATTTGTACAATTATTCTTGACACGCTGTTTGATACATGCGTTATTGTCAAATGTCAATTGGATGGGAAAAATATTTGAAATTTATATTGTCTAATAGGATAATGTCACGTGACAAAGTGTAAACTAATGAGTACAACATTGTGTGCATGAGGCGAGGTTCTTACCAATTGAACTTTGTTATTTGTATACTGATTTTTGACACGTTGTTTGACACTCGCACTATTGTCAAGTGTCAATTGGATGGGAAAACTGTTTGAAATTTAAACTTTCCAGTAGGGTAATGTCACATGACAAAGTGTAAACTAAACTATACAACATAGTGTACATTTAGCAAGGTTCTTACCGATTGAACTTAGCTATTTGTACACTAATTTTTGACACTTGCATTGTTGTCAAGTGTCAATCGGATGGGAAAAATGTTTGAAATTTAAAATGTCCGACAAGATAATGTCACGTGGCAACGTAACAACTAAAGTGTACACCATAGCGTACATGTAGCAAAGTTTATACCGATTGAACTTTGCTGTTTGTACACTGATTTTGGACACGTTGTTTCACACTTGCATTGTAGTCAAGTGTCAATTGGCTAGAAAAACTGTATGAAATTTAAACTATCCAACAGGATAATGTGACGTGGTAAAGTTTAAACTAAAGTGTTCACCATAGTGTACATGTAGCAAGGTTATTACCGATTGAACATTGGTGTTTGTGCACTTATTTTTGACACGTTGTTCGACACTTGCATTGTTATCAAGTGTCAATTGGATGGGAAAATTGTTTGAAATTTAAGCTGTCCAACACGATAATGTCACGTGGCAAATTGTAAACTAAAGTTTACACCATGGTGTACATGTCGCAAGGTTCTTACCGATCGAACTTTGCTACTTGTACATTGATTTTTGACATGTTGTTTGACACTTGCATTGTCATCAAGTGTCAATTGGAGGAAAAACTGTTTGAAATTTAAACTGTCAAATAGGGTAATATCACATGGCAAAGTGTAAACTAAAGTGTACACCATAGTGTACATGTAGCAAGGTCCTTACCGATTGAACTTTACTATTTGTACACTGATTTTCTACACGTTGTTTAACACTTGCGTTGTTGCCAATTGTCAATTGGGTTTGAAAATAGTTTGAAATTTAAACATTCCTGTATGGTAATATCACGTGGCAAAGTGTAAACTAAAGGGTACAATATAGTGTAGATTGAACTTTGCTATTTGTACACTGATTTTTTGACACGTTGTTTGACACTTGCATTGTTATCAAGTGGTAATGGGATGAGAAATTTGCTATTTGTACACTAGTTTTTTCCACGTTGTTTGACACTTACATTGTTGTCAAGTGTCAATTGGATGGGAAAACTATTTGAAATTTAAACTGTCCAATAGGATAATGTCACGTGGAAAAGTGTAAACTAAAGTGTATGCCATAATATACATGTATCAAGGTTCGTAGCGATTGAACTTTGCTGTTTCTACACTGATTTTGGACATGTTGTTTCACACTTGCATTGTTGTTAAGTATCAATTGGATGGAAAACTGTTTGAAATTTAAACTGTCCAACAAGGTAATGTTACGTGGCAAAGTGTAAACTAAAGTGTATCCCATGGTGTACATGTAGCAAGGTTCTTACCGATCGAACTTTGCTACTTGTACAATGATTTTTGGACACGTTGTTCTTGCATTGTAGTCAAGTGTCAATTGGATGGGAAAATTTTATGAAATTTATACTGTCTAACAGGGTAATGTCATGTGGTAAATTGTAAACTAAAGTGTATACCATTGTGTACATGTTACGGGGTCCTTACTGATTGAACATTGCTATTTATAAACTAACTTTTGACACGTTGTTTGACACTTGCATTGTTGTCAAGTGTCAATCGGATAGGAAAACAGTTTGAAATTTAAACTGTCTAACAGGGTAATGTCACGTGGCAAAGTGAAAACTAAAGTGTACACCATAGTGTACATGTAGCAAGGTTCTTACCGATTGAACATTGCTATTTGTACACTGATTTTTGACCTGCTATTTGGCACATGCATTGTTTTCAAGTGTCAATTGGATGAGAAAATTGTTCGAAATTTAAACTGTTCAACAGGGTAATGTCATGTGACAAAGTGTACACCATAGTGTACATGTAGCAAGTATCTTACCGATTGAACTTTCCTATTTGTACTTTGATTTTTAACACAATGTTTGATGCTTGCATTGTTGTCAAGTGTCAATTGGATGGAAAAATAGTTTGAAATTTAAATTGTCCAACAAGGTAATGTCATGTGGCAAAGTGTAAACTAAAGTGTACATCACAGTGTACAAGTAGCAAGGTCTTACCGATTGAACTTTGCTATTTCTACAATGATTTTTGACACGCTGTTTGATACTTGCATTGTTGTCAAGTGTCAATTGGATGGAAAAATTGTTTGAAATTTATACTATCTAATAGCATAATGTTACGTCGTAAATTGTAAACTAAATTGTACAACATAGTGTACATGTGGCAAGGTTCTTACCGATTGAACTTTGCTATTTGTATACTTATTTTTGACACGTTTGACACTTGCATTCTTGTCAAGTGTCAATTGAATGGGAAAACTATTTGAAATTTAAACTATCCGACAGGGTAATGTCACATGGCAAAGTGTAAACTAAATTGTACACCATAGTGTACATGTAGCAAGGTACTAACCGATTAATCTTTGCTATTTGTACACTGATTTTGGATACATTGTTTCAACTTACATTGTAGTCAAGAGTCAATTGCATGGGAAAACTATTTGAAATTTATACTGTCTAACAGGGTAATGTCACGTGGCAAAGTGAAAACTAAAGTGTACACCATAGTGTAAATCCAGCAAGGTTCTTACCGATTAAACATTGCTATTTGTACAATGATTTTTGAAAAGTTGTTTGACACTCACATTGTTGTCAAGTGTCAATTGGATGGGAAAACTGTTTGAAATTTAAACTGTCCAACAGGGTAATGTCACGTGGCCAAGTGTACACTGCAGTGTACATGTAGCAAGGTTCCTATCGATTGAACTTTACTGTTTGTACACTAATTTTGGACACGTTGTTGCACACTTGCGTTGTTGTCAAGTGTCTAATTGATGGAAAAACTGTTTGGGATTTAAACAGTCCAACAGGGTAATGTCACGTGTCAAAGTGTAACTAAAAGGTACACCATAGTGTACATGTAGCGAGGTACTTACCGATTGAACATTGCTATTTGTACATTGATTTTTGACACGCTGTTTGATACTTACATTATTATCAAGTGTCAATTGGATGGGAAAAATATTTGAAATTTATACTGTCTAACAGGATAATGCCACATTACAAAGCGTAAACTATAGTGTACAACATAGTGTACATGTGGCAAGGTTTGTAACGCCCTGACCCCTAGTGGACCGGAATGCTACTTACTTTACTTAGCTTAACCGGTGGTTTAGTAACAAGTGTATACATTTTAGCGGAAGCTTACATCTTCGAATAATAATTTAAATAACAATACTTCAAATACTTTAAACAAAAACACTGAATCATTTTTCAAAACAACAAAATGTAATTTATTTGAAGAAAACATAACTTGTTCTCGCATTCTACGTTATTCAAAACTTTAAAGAAATAACATTGGAAAACATTTCATAAAAATAAATCTAAATCACTTATTCACTGGATTTTCATGGGCTCGTTGCATCACTCTCCATCTTCTCCTCCATTCATGCTTGAGGTAGAATTCCTTCAATCTGTAGAGATGGGATTAAACCCGTGAGTTGAAAAACTCAATAGGTGTCATAGGTATATTCGTGATCAAGCTATACATTTCAAAACATTAATTTTATAACTGTTCATACATGCCGTACCCGAAGGCACCATTTAACATGAAGGGGTATGCCGTACCTGAGGGCATCATTTGACATACGAACATTTCTTCAACATAGAGGGGTACGCCGTACCGGAGTACCATTTGAGATACAACCATTAACATAGAGGGATATGCCATATCGGAGTACCATTTGACATACGAACATTAACATGAATCGAAACTTACAACTTAACACGATTAAATACATTGCACCTCTGCCTACCTTGATTGATGCTTTTGAAACTTCGAAAACTTGGATTGAAAACTTCGATGAAACTTGGACATTGAAAGAAATGCACCCCTTGGATGTTTGAAAACCGTTGAGAATTGTTGCTTGAAAACACTTCTTAAACTTCTAGGAAAGATAGTTTCCCTCCTCTTTTTCTCTCTTGGAAACTCTTTCTTTAGTATGTAAAAGCTCTTGCTTTTGGTGTGAGAAAAATGGGTGAAATGAGGTCTCTATTTATAGGTAAATATCCCATAACTTAAAGCAAATGAAGGGTCAAATTTCATTTAAGAGAGAAAACATGGGTGTCATTTAAGTTTGAGGCAAAATGCTTCAATTTAGTGGGGTTTTTATTGCCAAAAATGTGGGTGGCCCTTTAAGAAAATAATTGATGAAAATAAATATTTAAATTCTAGAGAAAAACGAGAATTTTTGTTTCAGGCAGTTTCAGTCGATCGGTTGTAGTCCGGTTAACACTGTACAGCCTTCAGTGTTTCTATCATAACTTCTTCTCTCAATATCCGATTGAGGTAATTCAAAGTGTGTTGGAAAGCTAATCAAAGAGCTACAATTTTTGTTTAGACATCAGTTACCAAATCAAATGTTTACTATGTTGAAAATGGGTCTCAAATGAGACTAAAAATCTGACGTATACTTTAGTCATCCAATATTCATGTCTTAGTGCCGCTAAGGTGTCTAGAATTATTTGGAGTTCTACAAGGTTCTTACCAATTGAACTTTTGCTATTTGTATACTAATTTTTGACATGTTGTTTGACACTCACATTGTTGTCAAGTGTCAATTGAATGGGAAAACTGTTTGAAATTTAAACTGTCCAACAGGGTAATGTCATGTGGCAAAGTGTAAACTAAAGTGTTCACCATGGTGTACATGTTGCAAGGTTCTTACCGATTGATCTTTGCTATTTGTACACTGATTTTGGACACGTTATTTCAACTTGCATTGTAGTCAAGTGTATGGGAAAATTGTTTTAAATTTGTTCTATCTAATAGGGTAATGTCACTTGGTAAAGTGTAAATTAAAGTGTACACCATAGTGTACATATAGCAGGGTCCTTACCAATTGAACATTGCTATTCGTACACTGATTTTTGACACGTTGTCTATCACTTGCATTGATTTAAAGTGTCATTTGGATGGGAAAATAGTTTGAAATGTGCAAACTAAAGTGTACACCATAGTGTACATGTAGCAAGGTTCTTAACGATTGAACTTTGCTATTTGTACAATGATTTTTGACACGCTATTTAATACTTGCATTATTGTAAGTGTCAATTGGATGGGAAAAATATTTGAAATTTATATTTTCTAACAGGATAATGTCATGTGACAAAGTGTAAACTAATGTGTACAACATAGTGTACATGAGGCAAGGTTCTTACCGATTGAACTTTGCTAGTACATGTAGTAGGGTTTTTACCAATTGAACATTGCTATTTGTACACTGATTTTTGACACGTTGTTTGACACTTGCATTGTTGTCAAGTATCTGTTGGATGGGAAAATAGTTTGAAATTTAAACTGTCTAACAGTGTAATATCACGTGGTAAAGTGAAAACTAAATTGCACACCCTAGTGTACATGTAGCAAGGTTGTTACCGATTGAACATTACTATTTGTACACTAATTTTTGACACATTGTTTGACACTTGTATTGTTGTCAAGTGTCAATTGGTTGGGAAAACTATTTAAATTTAAACTGTCCAACAGGGTAATGTCACGTGGCAATGTTTAAACTAAAGTGCGCAGCATAGTGTACATGTAACAAGGTTCTTACCGATTGAATTTTGCTATTTGTACACAGATTTTGGACACGTTGTTTCAACTTGTATTGTAGTCAAGTGTCAATTGGATGGGAAAACTGTTTGACATTTATACTGTCTAATAGGGTAATGTCACGTGGTAAAGTGTAAACTAAAGTGTACACCATGGTGTACATGTAGCAGGGTCCTTACCGATTGAACATTGCTATTTGTACACTAATTTTTGACTTGTTGCTTGACACTTGCATTGTTGTCAAGTGTCAATTGGATGGGAAAATAGTTTTGAAATTTAAACTGTCCAATGGGGTAATGTCACGTGGCAAAGTGTAAAGTAAACTGTACACGATAGTGTACATGTTGCATGGTTATTACCGATTGAACTTTGCTATTTTTATATTGATTTTTAACACGATGTTTGATACATGCATTGTCGTCAAGTGTCAATTGGATGGAAAACTTGTTTGAAATTTATATTGTCTAACAGGATAATGTCACGTGACAAATTGTAAACTAAAGTGCACACCATAATGTACATGTAGCAAGGTACATACCGATTGAACATTGCAATTTGTACACTGATTTTTGACACGTTGTTTGACATCTCCATTGTGGTCAAGTGTCGATTGTATGGAAAAACTGTTTGAATTTTAAACTGTCCAATAGGATAATGTCACGTGGCAAAGTGTAAACAAAAGTGTACATCATAGTGTACATGTAGCAAGGTTCTTACCGATTGAACTTTGCTATTTGTACATTGATTTTTGACACGTTTGACACATGCTTTGTAGTCAAGTGTCAACTGGATGGGAAAAATATTTGAAATTTAAACTGTCCAACAGCGTAATGTCACGTGGCAATGTTTAAACTAAAGTGTACACCAAAATGTACATGTAGCAAGGTTCTTACCGATTGAACTTTGCTATTTGTACACTAATTTTTGACACGTTGTTTGACACTTGTACTGTTGTCAAGTTTCAATTAGATGGAAAATTGTTTGAAATTTAAACTGTCTAAAAGGGTAATGTCACTTGATAATGTGTAAATTAAAGTATAAACCATAGTGTACATATAGCAAGGTCTTTACCGATTCAACATTGCTACTTGTACACTGATTTTTGACGCGTTGTTCGACACTTGCATTGTTGCTAAGTGTCAATTGAATTGGAAAATAGTTTGAAATTTAAATTGTCCAACAGGGTAATGTCACGTGGCAATGTGTAAACTAAGGTGTACACCATAGTGTACATGTAGCAAAGTACTACGGATTGAACTTCGCTATTTGTACATTGATTCTTGACACGTTGTTTGATACTTGCATTGTTGTCAAGTGTCAATTAGATGGGAAAATTGTTTGAAATTTATACCGTCTAACAGGATAATGTCACGTGATAAAGTGTAAACTAAAGTGTACAATATAGTGTACATGTGGCAAGGTTCTTAACGATTGAGCTTTGCTATTTGTATACTGATTTTTGATACGTTTGACACTTGCATTGTTGTCAAGTGCCAATTGGATGGAAAAACTGTTAGAAATTTAAACTGTCCAATAGGGTAATGTCACGTGGCAAAGTGTAAATAAAAGTGTACACCATAGTGTACAAGTAGTAAGGTTCTTATAGATTGAACTTTGCCATTTCTACACTGATTTTTGTCAGGTTGTTTGACACTTGCATTGTTGTCAAATGTCTATTGGATGGGATAACTATTTGAAATTTAAACTGTCCAACAGGGTAATTTTACTTGACAAAGTGTAAACTAAAGTGTACACCAAAGTGTACATGTAGCAAAGTCCATACCGATTGAACATTGTTGTTTGTACTCTGATTTTTGACACGTTGTTTGACACCTCCATTGTTGTCATTTGTCAATTGCATAGAAAAACTGTTTGAATTTTAAACTGTCCAACAGGGTAATGTCACGTGGCAAAGTGTAAACAAAAGTGTAAACCATAGAGTAAATGCAGCAATGTTCTTACCGATTGAACATTGCTATTTGTACACTGATTTTTGACACGTTGATTTACACTTGCATTGTTGTCAAGTGTCAATTGGATGGAAAAATTGTTTGAAATTTAAACTGTCCAGTAGCGTAATGTCACGTGGCCAAGTGTAAACTAAAGTGTGTACACCATAGTGTACATGTATCAAGGTTCTTGCCGATTGAACTTTGTTATTTGTACACTGATTTTTGACACATTATTTGACACTTGCATTGTTGTCAAGTGTCAATTGGATGGGAAAACTATTTAAAATTTAAACTGTCCAATAGGGTAAAGTTACGTGGCAAATTGTAAACTAAAGTGTACACCACGGTGTACGTGTGGCAAGGTTCTTACCGATTGAACTTTGCTACTTGTACACTGATTTTTGACCTGTTGTTTAACACTTGCATTGTTGTCAAGTGTCAATTGGACGAAAAGCTATTTTAAATTTAAGCTGTCCAACAGGGTAATGTCACGTGGCAAAGTGAAAACTAAAGTGTAAACCATAATGTACATGTAGCACGGTCCTTACCGATTGCACTTTGCTATTTGTACATGATTTTCAACACGTTGTTTGACACTTGCAATGTTGTCCAGTGTCAATTGGATTTGAAAACAGTTTGAAATTTAAACTTCCCAGTTGGGTAATATCACGTGGCAAAGTGTAAACTAAAGTGTACACCATGGTGTACATGTAGTAAGGTTCTTATCGATTGAACTTTGCTATTTGTACACTGATTTTTGACACGTTGTTTGGCACTTGCATTGTTGTCAAGTATCAATTGGATGGCAAAACTATTTGAAAATTAAACTATCCAATAGGGTAAAGTCACGTGGCAAATTTTAAAGTAAACTGTACACCATGGTGTACATGTAGTGAGGTTCTTACCGATTGAAATTTGCTACTTGTGCACTGATTTTTGACACGTTGTTTAGCACTTGCATTGTTGTCAAGTGTCAATTGGAGGAAAAGCTGTTTGAAATTTAAACTATCCAACAGGGTAATGTCATGTGGTAAAGTGTAAATTAAAGTGTAAACCATAATGTACATGTAGCAAGATCGTTACCGATTGAACTTTGCTATTTGTACACTGATTTTTGACACGTTGTTTGACCCTTGCAATATTGTCAAGTGTCAATTGATTTGAAAACTGTTTGAAATTTAAACTTCCCAGTTGGGTAATATCACGTGGCAAAGTGTAAACTAAAGTGTACACCATGGTATTTATGTAGCAAGGTTCTTACCAATTGAACTTTGCTACTTGTACACTGATTTTTGAAACGTTGTTTGACACTTGCATTATTGTCAACTGTCAATTGGAGGAAAAGCTGTTTGAAATTTAAACTGTCCAACAGGGTAATGTCACGTGGCAAAGTGTAAACTAAAGTTTAAACCATAGTGTAGATGTAGCAAGGTCCTTACCGATTGAACTTCGCTATTTGTACATCGATTTTCGACACATTGTTTGACACTTGCAATGTTATCAAGTGTCAATTGGATTTAAAAATAGTTTGAAATTTAAACTTTCCAGTAGAGTAATATCACGTGGCAAAGTATAAACTAAAGTGTACACCATAGTGTACATATAGCAAGGTACTTACCGATTGAACATTGCTATTTGTACACTGATTTTTGACATGTTGTTTGACACCTCCATTGCTGTCTAGTGTCAATTCGATGGAAAAATTGTTTGATATTTATACTATCTAACAGGATAATGTCACGTGACAAAGTGTAAACTAATGTGTACAATATAGTGTACATGTGGCGGGGTTCTTACCGATTGAACTTTGCTATTTGTATACTGATTTTTGACACGTTTGACACTTGCATTGTTGTCAAGTGTCAAATGGATGGGAAACTATTTGAAATTCAAACTGTCCAATAGGGTAATGTCACGTGGCAAAGTGTAAACTGAAGTTTGCACCAGAGTGTACGTGTAGCAAAGTTCTTACCGATTGAACTGTACTATTTGTACATTGATTTTTGACACGCTGTTTGATACTTGCATTGTTGTCAAGTGTCAATTACATCAGAAAATTGTTTGATATTTATACTGTCTAACAGGATAATGTCACATGACAAAGTGTAAACTAAAGTGTACAATATAGTGTACATGTGGCAAAGTTCTTACCAATTGAACTTTGCTATTTATATACTGATTTTTGACATGTTTGACACTTGCATTCTTGTCAAGTGTCAAATGGATGGCAAAACTATTTGAAATTCAAACTGTCCAACAGGTTTTCTATTTGTACACAGATTTTTAACACGTCGTTCGACACTTGCATTATTCTCAAGTGTCAATTGGATGGGAAAACTCCTTGAAATTTTGACTGTCCAGCAGGGTAGTGTCACGTGACAAAGTGTAAACTAAAGTGTACTCCATAGTGTACATGTTGTAAGGTTATTACCGATTGAACTTTGCTATGTGTACACTGATTTTTGGCACATTGTTTAACACTTGCATTGTTGTCAAGTGTCAATTGGATGGGAAAACTATTTGTAATTTAAACTGTCTAACAGGGCAATATCATGTGGTCAAGTGTAAAATAAAGAGTACACCATAGTGTAAATGTAGCAAGGTTCTTACTGATTCAACTTTACTATTCGTACACTAATTTTTTACACGTTGTTTGACACTTGCATTATTGTCAAGTGTCAATTGGATGGGAAAACTGCTATTTGTACACTAATTTTTGGCACATTGACTGACACATGCATTGTTGTCAAGTGTCAAATGGATGGAAAAATATTTTGAAATTCAAACTGTCCAACAGGATAATGTCACATGCCCAAGTGTAAACTAAAGTGTACACCAGAGTGTACATGTAGCAAGGTTCTTACCGATTGAACTTTGCTATTTGTACATTGGTTTTTGACACGTTGTTTGATGCTTGCATTGTTGTCAAATGTTAGCTGGATGGGAAAATTGTTTGAAATTTACACTGTCTAACAGGATAATGGCATGTGACAAAGTGTAAACTAAAGTGTACACCATTGTGTACATGTAGCAAGGTCGTTACCGATTGAACATTGCTATATGTACTATGATTTTTGACACATTGTTTGGTATCTCCACTGTTGACAAGTGTTAGTTGGATGGGAAAACTGTTTGAAATTTGAACTATCCAACAGAGTAATGTCATGTAGCAAAGTGTAAACTAAAGTGTAAACCATAGTGTACATGTAGCAAGGTTCTTACCGATTGAACTTTGTTGTTTGTACACCAATTTTTTACCTATTATTTAACACTTGCATTGTGGTTAAGTGTCAATTGGACCGGAAAGCTGTTTGAAAATTAAACTGTCCAATAGGGTCATGTCACGTGGTAAAGTGTGAACTAAAGTGTACACCATAGTGTACATGTAGCAAGGTTCTTACCGATTGAACTTTGCTGTTTGTACACTGATTTCTAACAATTGCATTGTTGTCAAGTTTCAATTGGATGGGAAAATTGTTTGAAAATTATACTCTCTCACAGGGTAATGTCATGGGGCAAAGTTTAAACTAAAGTGTACACCATGGTGTACATGTAGAAGGTCCATACCGATAGAACATTAATATTTGTACACAAATTTTTAACATGTTGTTTGACAATCGCATTGTTGTCAAGTGTCAATTGGACGGAAAAATTGTTTGAAATTTAAACTGTCCAATAGGATAATGTCACGTGGCAAAGTGTAAACTAAATTGTACACCATAGTGCACAGGTAGCAAGGTTCTTACTGATTGAATATTGCTATTTGTACACTGATTTTTAACAAGTTGTTTGACACTTGCATTGTTGTCAAGTGTCAATTGGATGGGAAAACTGTTTGAAATTAAACAGTCCAATAGGGTAATGCCACGTGGCAAATTGTAAAATAAAGTGTACACCATAGTGTACATGTAGCAAGGTCCTTACCGATTGAACTTGGCTACTTGTACACTGATTTTCAACACGTTGTTTGACACTTGTATTGTTGTCTTGTGTCAATTGGATGGGAAAACCATTTCAAATTTAAACTGTCCAACGGGGTAATGCCATGTGGGAAAGTGTAAACTAAAGTGTACACCATAGTATACTTGTCGCAAGGTTCTTACGATTGAACTTTGCTATGTGTACACTGATTTTTGACACGTTGATTTACGCTTACATTGTTGTCTAGTGTCAATATGATGGAAAATTGTTTGAAAGTTAAACTGTCCAGTAGGGCAATGTCACGTGACAAATTGTAAACTAAAGTGTGTACACCATAGTGTACATGTCGCGAGGTTCTTACCGATCGAACACTGTTATTTGTACACTGATTTTTGAAACGTTTTTTGATACTTGCATTGTTGTCAAGTGTCAATTGGATGGAAAAACTATTTGAAATTTAAACTGTCCAACCAGGTAATGTCACCTGGCAAATTCTAAACTAAAGTGTACACCATAGTGTACATGTAGCAAGGTTCTTATCGATTGAACTTTGCTATTTGTACACTGATTTTTGAGATGTTGTTTGATGCTTGCATTGTTACCAAGTGTCAATTGGATGGAAAAATTGATTAAAATTTAAAATGTTCAACAGGGTAATGTCACATGCCAAAGTGTAAACTAAATTGTACACCATAGTGTACATATAGCAAGGTTCTTACCGATTGGACTTTGTTATTTGTACACTGATTTTTGACACGTTGTTTGACACTTGCATTGTTGTTAAGTGTCAATTGGATAGGAAAACTGTTTGAAATTTAAACTGTCCAACTAGGTAATGTCATGTGGCAAAGTGTAAACTAAAGTGTACACCATAGTGTACATGTAGCATGGTTCTTATCGATTGAACTTTGCAAAATTTCACTGATTTTTGACACGTTGTTTGATATTTGAACTGTTGTCAAGTGTCAATTGGATAGGAAAACTGTTTGAAATTATACTATCGAACATGATAATGTCACATGGCAAATTGTAAACTAAAGTGTACACCATAGTGCACATGTATCAAGGTCCTTACCGATGGAACATTGCTATTTGTACACTAATTTTTGACACGTTGTTTGACACTCGCATTGTTGTCAAGTGTCAATTTGATGGGAAAGCTATTTGAAATTTAAACTGTCCAGAAGGATAATGTCAGGTGGCAAAGTGGAAACTAAAGTGTACACCATAGTCTACATCTAGCAAGGTTCTTACTGATTGGACATTGTAATTTGTACACTGATTTTCGACACGTTATTTGACACTTGCATTATTGTCAAGTGTCAATTGGATGGAAAAACTGTTTGAAATTTAAACTGTCCAACAGGGTAATGCCACATGGCAAAGTATAATCTAAAATGTACACCATAGTGTACATGAAGTAAGGTCCTTACCGATTGAACTTGGCTACTTGTACACTAATTTTTCGTACGTTTAACACTGGCATTGTTGTCGAGTTTCAATTGGATGGGAAAATTATTTAAAATTTAAACTATCCAACAGAGTAATGTCACGTGGCAAAGTGCAAACTAATGTGTACACCATAGTGCACTTGTCGCAAGGTTCTTACCGATTGAATTTCGCTATTTGTACACTATTTTCTGACACGTTGATTTACATTTGCATTGTTGTCAAGTGTCAATTAGATGAAAAAACTATTTGAAATTTAAATTGTACAGCAGTGTAATGTTATGTGACAAAGTGTAAACTAAAGTGTGTACACCAAAGTGTACATGTAGCAAGGTTCTTACCGATTGAACTTTGCTATTTGTACATTGATTTTTGATACGTTGTTTGACACTTGCATTATTGTGAAGTGTCAGTTGGATGGGAAACCCATTTGAAATTTAATCTGTCCAACAGGGTATGTCACATGGCAAAGTGTAAACTAAAGTGCACACCAAATTGTACATGTTGCAAAGTTCTTATCGATTGAACTTTGCTATTTGTACACAGATTTTTGAAACGTTGTTTGACACTTGCATTGTTGTCAAGGGTCAATTGGATTGGAAAACTATTTGAAATTTAAACTGCCCAGCAGGGTAGTGTCACGTGGCAAAGTGTAAACGAAAGTGTGCTCCATAGTGTATATGTCGCAAGGTTCTTATGTATTGAACTTTACAATTTGTACACTAATTTTTGACACATTGTTTGACACTCGTATTGTTGACAAGTGTCAATTGGATGTGAAAACTGTTTGAAATTTAAACTGTCCAATAGGGTAACGTCACGTGGCAAAGTGTAAACTAAAGTTAACACCATAGTGTACATGCAGCAAGGTTCTTATCGATTGAGAATTGCTATTTGCACACTGATTTTTGACACGTTGTTTGACACTTGTATTTTTGTCAATGGTCAATTGGATGGGAAAACTGTTTGAAATTTAAATAGTCCAGAAGGGTAGTGTCACTCGACAAAGTGTAAACTAAAGTGTACTCCATAGTGTACATGTCACAAGGTTCTTATCGATTGAACTTTACAGTTTGTACACTGATTTTTGACACATTGTTTGACACTCGTATTGTTGTCAAGTGTCAATTGGACGAAACAATTGATTAAAATTTAAACTGTCCAACACGGTGATGTAACGTGGCAAGGTGTAAACTAAAGTGTACACTATAGTGTACATGTAGCAAGTTTCTTACAGATTGAACTTTGCTATTTGTACACTGATTTTGGACACGTTATTTCACTCTTGCATTGTTGTCAAAGGTTAATTGGATGGGAAACTGTTTGAAATTTAAACTGTCTAACAGGATAATGTCACGTGGCAAAGTGTAAACTAAAGTGTACACCATAGTGTACATGTCGCAAGGTTCTTATCGATTAAACTTTTCAATTTGTACACTGATTTTTAACATGTTATTTGACATTTGTATCGTTGTCAAGTGTTAATTGGATGGGAAAACTGTTTGAAATTTAAACTGTCCAAAATGGTAATCTCACGTGCCAAAGTGTAAACTAAAGTGTACACCATAGTGTACATGCTGCAAGATCCTTACCTATTAAACTTGGCTACTTGTACACTGATTTTTGACACTTTGTTTGACACTCACATTGTTATCAAGCATCAATTGGATGGGAAAAGTGTTTGAAATTTAAACTGTCCAACAGGGCAATGTCACGTGGTAAAGTGTAAACTAAAGTGTACACCATAGTATATATGTAGCAAGGTTCTTACCGATTGAACATTGCTATTTGTACACTGATTTTGGATATGTTGTTTCACACTTGCATTGTAGTCAATGGTCAATTGGATGGGAAAACTGTTTGATATTTAAACTGTCCAACAGGGTAGTGTCACGTCACAAAGTGTAAACTAATGTGTACTCCATAGTGTACATGTCGCAAGATTCCTACTGATTGAACTTTTATGTTTGTATAGTGATTTTTGACACATGTATTATTGTCAAGTGTTAATTGGACGAGAAAACTGTTTGAAATTTATATTGTCCAACAGGTTAATGTCACGTGGCAAAGTGTAAACTAAAGTGTCACCATAGTGTACATGTAGTAAGGTTCTTACCGATTGAATTTTGCTATTTGTACACTGATTTTTGACAGGTTGTTAGACATTTGTATTGTTGTCAAGTGTCAATTGGATGGGAAAAATGTTTGAAATTTAAACTGTCCAGTAGGGTAGTGTCATGTGGCAAAGTGTAAACTGAAGTGTACTCCATAGTGTACATATCCCAAGGTTCTTACAAATTGAACTTTGCTATTTGCACAGTGATTTTTGCCACTTTGAATTATACTTGCACTGTTGTCAAGTGTCAATTGGATGAAAAATCTGTTTGAAATTTAATCTATCCAACAGGGTAATGTCACGCGACAAAGTGTAACTAAAGCATGTACACTATAGTGTACATGTAGCAAGATTCTTACCGATTGAACTTTGCTATTTGTACACTCATTATTGACATGTCGTTCGACACTTGCATTGTTGTTAAGTGTCAATTGGATGGAAAAACTACTTGAAATTTTAACTGTCCAGCAGGGTAGTGTCACGTGGCAAAGTATAAACTAAATTGTACTCCATAGTGTACGTGTTGTAAGGAACTTATCGATTGAACTTTGCTATTTGTACACTGATTTTTGACATGTTGTTTGACACTTGCATTGCAGTCAAGTGTCAATTAGATGGGAAAATAGTTCGAAATTTAAACTGTCCAACAGGGTAATGTCATGTGGCAAAATGTAAACTAAAGTGCACACCATAGTGTACATGTCGCAAGGTTCTTACCAACTGAACATTGCTATTTGTACACTGATTTTGGACAGGTTGTTTGATACATGCATTGTTGTCAAGTGTCAATTGGATACAAAAACTATTTGAAATTTATACTGTCTAACAGGGTAGTGTCACGTCGCAAAGTGTAAATCAAAGTGTACACCATGGTGTACATGTAGCAGGGTCCTTAACGATTGAACATTGCTATTTGTACACTGATTTTTTACTCGTTGTTTGACACATGCATTATTGTCTAGTGTCAATTGGATGGGGAAACAGTTTGAAATTTAAACTGTCCAACAGGGTAATGTCATGTGGTGAAGTGTGAACTAAAGTGTACATCATGGTGTACTTGTAGCAAGGTTCTTACCGATTGAATTTTGCTAATTGTACACAGATTTTTGACACGTTGTTTGACACTTGCACTATTGTCAAGTGTCAATTGGATGGGAATACTATTTGAAATTTAAACTATCCAATAGAGTAATGTCACATGGTAAAGTGTAAACTAAATTGTACAGCATAGTGTACAAGTAGCAAGGTTCTTACCGATTGAACTTTGCTTTTTGTTCACTGATTTTTGAAACGTTGTTTGGTACTTGCATTGTTGTCAAGTGTTAATTGGATGGGAAAATTGTCTGAACTTTATACTGTCGAACAGGATAATGTCACTTGGCAATGTGTAAACTAAAGTGTACACCATAGTGTACACGTAGCAAGGTCCTTACTAATGGAACATTGCAATTTGTACACACTGATTTTTGATACATTGTTTGACACTTGCATTACTGTCAAGTGTCAATTGGATGGGAAAACTACTTTTAATTTAAACTCTCCAACAGGGTAATGTCACGTGGCAAAGTGTAAACTAAAGTGTACACAATAGTGTACATGTAGCAAGGTCCTTACTGATTGAACTTGGCTACTTGTACACTGCTTTTCCACTCGTTGTTTGACACTTGCATTGTTGTCAAGTGTTAATTGGATTGAATAACTGTTTGAAATTTAAACTGTCCAGCAGGGTAATGTCACGTGGCAAAGTGTAAACTAAAGTGTGTACACCATAGTGTACGTGTAGCAAGGTTCTTACCAATTGAATATTGTTATTTGAACACTGATTTTTGACACGTTATTTGACACTTGCATTGTTGTCAAGTGTCTATTGGATGGAAAAACTGTTGAAAATTTAAACTGTCCAACAGGGTAATGTCACGTGGAAAAGTGTAAACTAAAGTATACATCAAAAGGTACATGTAGCAAGGTTCTTACTGATTGAACGTTGCTATTTGAACACGATTTTATACACGTTGTTTGACACTTACATTGTTGTCAAGTGTAAATTGGGCGAAAAAACTGTTTGAAATTTAAATTGTCCAACAGGGTAATGTCACATGGCAAATTGTTATCTAAAGTGTACACCATAGTGTACATGTAGCAAGGTTCTTACCAATTGAAATTTTTTATTTGTACACTGATTTTTGACACGTTGTTTGACACTTGTATTGTTGTTTAGTGTTAATTGGATGGGAAAATTGTTTGAAATTTAAACTGTCCAACTGGGTAATGTCACGTGGCAAGGTGTAAACTAATGCTTACACCATGGTGCACATGTAGAACGTCCTTACTGATTGAACATTGCTATTTATACACTGATTTCTGACACGATGTCTGACACTCGCATTGTTATCAAGTGTCAATTTGTTTGAAAAACTATTTGAAATTTAAACTGTCTAATAGGGTTATGTCACGTGAGAAAGTGTAAACTAAAATGTACACCATAGTGTTCATGTAGCAAGGTTCTTACCGATTGAACATTGCTATTTGTACACTGATTTTTGACATATTGTTTGACAATTGCATTGTTGTCAAGTGTTAATTGGATTGAAAAACTATTTGAAATTTAAACTGTCTAATAGGGTAATGTCACGTGGTAAATTGTTAACTAAAGTGCACACCATAGTGCACATGTAGTAGGGTCCTTACCGATTGACCTTGGTTACTTGTACACTGATTTTCGACACGTTGTTTGACACTCGCATTGTTTTCAAGTTTCATTTGGATGGGTAAATCGTTTGAAATTTAAACTGTCCAAATGGGTAATGTCATGTGACAATGTTTAAACTAAAGTATACACCATAGTGTACTTGTTGCAAGGTTTCTTACGATTGAACTTTGCTATTTGTACACTGATTTTTGACACGTTGATTTACACTTGCATTGTTGTCCAGTGTCAATTGGATGGAATAACCATTTGAAATTTAAACTATCCAGTAGGGTAATGTCACGTGACAAAGTGTAAACTAAAGTGCGTACACCTTAGTGTACATGTCGCAAGGTTCTTACTGGTTGAACATTGCTATTTGAACACTGATTTTTGAAACGTTGTTTGACACTTGCATTGTTGTGAATTGTCAATTGGATGGAAAAGCTGTTTCAGATTTAAACTGTCCAACAGGGTTATGTCATGTGGTAAAGTGTAAACTAAAGTGTACAAAATAGTGTACATATCGCAAGGTTCTTACCGATTGAACTTTGCTATTTGTACACTGATTTTTGACACGTTGTTTGACACTTGCATTGTTGATAAGTGTCAATTGGATGGAAAAACTATTTCAGATTTAAACTGTCCAACAGGGTTATGTCACGTGGAAAAGTGTAAACTAAAGTATACAACATAGTGTACATGTCGCAAGGTTCTTACCGACTGAACTTTGCTATTTGTACACTGCTTTTTGACACGTTGTTTGACGCTTGCATTGTTATCAAGTGTCAATTGGTTGGAAAAACTATTTGAAATTTAAACTGTCTAATAGGGTAATGTCACGTGGCAAAGTGTAAACTAAACTGTACACCATAGTGTATATGTAGCAAGGTTCTTACCGATTGAACTTTGCTATTTGTATACTAAATTTTGGCACGTCGTTTGACACTTGCATTGTTGTTTAGTGTCAATTGGATGGGAAAATTGTTTGAAATTTAAACTGTCAAATAGGGTAATGTCACATGGCAAATTGTTAACCAAAGTGCACACCATATTGTACATGTAGCGAGATTCTTACAGATTGAACTTTTCTATTTGTACACTGATTTTTGACTTGTTGTTTGACACTTGAATTCTTATCAAGTGTCTATTGGTTGGGAAAACTATTTAAAATTTAAACTGTCCAATAGGGTAATGTCACGTGAGAAAGTGTAAACTAAACTGTACACCATAGTGTACATGTAGCAAGGTTCTTACCGATTGAACATTGCTATTTGTATACTGATTTTTGACACGTTGTTTGACACTTGCATTGTTGCTTAGTGTCAATTGGATGGGAAAACTATTTTAAATTTAAACTGTCCAACTGGATATTGTCACATGGCAAAGTGTAAACTAAAGTGTAGACCATGGTGCAAATGTAGAAGGTCCTTACTGATTGAACATTACTCTTTGTACACTAATTTTTAACACGTTGTTTGACACTCGCATTGTTGTCAAGTTTCAATTGGATGGAAAAACTGTTGGAAATTTAAACTGTCCAACAGGGTAATGTCACGTGGCAAAGTGTAAACTAAAGTATACATTATAAGGTACATGTAGCAAGGTTCTTACTGATTGAACATTGCTCTTTGTAAGCTGATTTTTGACACATTGTTTGACAATTGCATTGTTGTCAAGCGTCAATTGGATTGGAAAATTGTTTGAAATTTAAACTGTCCAAAAGGGTAATGCCACATGGTAAAGTGTAAACTAAAATGTACAGCATAGTGTACATATAGCAAGGTTCTTACTGATTGAAATTGGCTACTTGTACACTGATTTTCAACATGTTGTTTGACCCTCGCATTGTTGTCAAGTGTCAATTGGATGGGAAAATTGTTTGAAATTTAAACTGTCCAACGGGGTAATGCCATGTGGCAAAGTGTAAACTAAAGTGTACACCATAGCGTACTTGTCGTAAGGTTCTTACCGATTGAACTTTGCTATTTGTACACTGATTTTTGACACATTGATTTACACTTCCATCGTTGTCCAGTGTCAATTGGGTGGAATAACTGTTTGAAATTTAAACTGTCCAGCAAGGTAATGTCACGTGACAAAGTGTAATCTAAGGTTTGTACACCATAATTTATATGTCGCAAGGCTCTCACCGATTGAACATTGCTATTTAAACACTAATTTTTAACATGTTGTTTGACACTTGCAATGATGTCAAGTGTCAATTAGATGGAAAAACTATTTAAAATTAAACTGTCCAACAGGGTAATGTTACGTGGCAAAGTGTAAACTAAAGTGTATATCATAGTGTACATTTAGCAAGGTTCTTATCGATTAAACACTGCTATTTGTACACTAATTTTTGACACGTTGTTTGACACTTGCATTGTTGTCAAGTGTCAATTTGATGGGAAAACTATTTAAGTTTTAAACTCTCCAATAGGGTAATGTCACGTGGCAAAGTGTAAACTAAATTGCATAGCATAGTGTACATGTAGCAAGGTTCTTATCGATTGAACTTTGCTATTTGTACACTGATTTTTAACACATTGTTTGACACTTACATTGTTGTTTAGTATCAATTGGATGGAAAAACTATTTGAAATTTAAATTGTCCAACAGGGTAATGTCATGTGGCAAAGTGAAAACTAAAGTATACACCATATTGTACATGTAGCAAGGTTCTTCCCGATTGAACTTTGCTATTCGTACACTGATTTTTGACGCAATGTTTGACACCTGCATTGTTGTCCAGTGTCAGTTAGATGGAAAAACTATTTGATATTTAAACTGTCGAGCTGGGTAACGTCACGTGGCAGAGTGTAAACTAAAGTGTACGCCATAGTGTACTTGGGGCAAGTTTCTTACCGATTGAACATTGCTATTTGTACACTGATTTTTGACACATTGTTTGACAATTGCATTGTTGTCAAGTGTCGATTGGATGGAAGAACTTTTTGAAATTTAAACTGTCCAACTGGGTAATGTCACGTGGCAAAGTGTACAGCATAGTGTACATATCACAAGGTCTTTACCGATTGAACTCTGCTCTTTGTAGACTGATTTTTGACATGTTGTTTGACACTTACATTGTTGTCAAGTGTCAATTGGATGGAAAAACTATTTAAAATTTAAACTGTACAATAGGGTAATGTCATGTGGCAAAGTGTAAACTAAAGTGTACACCATAGTGTAGTTGTAGCAAGGTCCTTACTTATTGAACTATGCTATTTGTACACTAATTTTGGACACGTTGTTTGACACTTGTATTGTTGTTAAGTGTCAATTGGATGGGAAAACTATTTGAAAATTAAACTGTCCAACACGGTAATGTCATGTGGCAAAGTGTAAACTAAAGTGTGCACCATAGTGTACTTGTCACAAGGTTCTTACCAATTGAACTTTGCTATTTGTACATTGATTTTTGACACGTTGATTTACACTTGCATTGTTGTCAAGTGTCTATTGGATGGAAAAACTGTTTGAAATTTAAATTTTCCAGCAGGATAATGTCACGTGACAAAGTGTAAACTAAAGTGTGTACACCATAGTGTACATGCAGCAAGGTTTTTATCGATTGAACTTTGCTATTTGTACACTGATTTTTGACACGTTGTTTGACACTTGCATTGTTGTCAAGTGTCAATTGGATAGGAAATGTCACACCCCCAAATTAAGATTGATATCTATACACAACCTAGATATAGAATTTTACATATATTTTTTTTCAAGTTCGTTAACTTCTAATCATCCGTGACACGATCATATAACATATCGAAACCCAAATCATATCGCCATAAGCCAACATATATATTCTGAGCTTATAAACATGTCTACATGCCATTTCAAAAGTACGCTATATAGGATTCCAAAATATAACCCAACAGATACCAGCCTACAAAATAACCGTATAGGTTGTCATCCATGTACATCGAACTCTGGAATCCTGTAGGAGCTCCACAGCTAGCCATTCTCTCTATGTAGTTCCATGCTCACCTACAATGCAAGAACTACATAAGCCAATGCTTAGTAAGCAAAATCATGCATGTCCTGAACATGAGTAATAACGACATATGACACCATGCCATTTACTTTAAATATCACGATAAAAAAGTATCATATTTCAATATTCATCAAAGTCGACTAGAAATCATTTCACTTGAAATCTTTCATTTCATTGGGCCCTTGACCCACCTATTTTGCACTGGATAGAGCTCTGCATAATATCAATATCAATAATCAAATGGCCAATATGAAATCGATACCGATGAGTGGACCATCCTCTCGTGACCACTAGAGGCCCATCCCCTGACTACCCCTATGATCACCCAAGAAGTCTCCTACCCGGCAGTGTCAATAATCATAATATCACAAGGGCATAGTCAAGTGGTCCGCCCTCCCGTGATCACCAAAGGCCCATCCCCTGTCTACCTTTGCAATCACCTAGGAAGTAACATCCACAATGCCAAACATATCACATAAGCATGCCTCACATGCCTCGGTGCCCTAGTAGTGGTCAATAAAACATTTATAATGAAACTCACTTTGAAATCATGTTTTGTATGCATGATTTTCAACCATGTCACATGCCGTGCATGCATATGAAAATGCTCATAAATGATGTATTTAATGAAAATCGATGTCAATAGGTTATGCAACCTCATACTCAACGATCGTAACCACCATATGATGTGCTATAAGCCTTTTATCAAAGTTATGTAGATATTTCAACATTACTATGTCACATATACTAGGTTCTTGCATCGTAGTTGCAAATGAATTTTTACTTACCTTTCACCTTTGTGTGTGCAAGCTTCTATGGAGATTAGATCAATATCATTTTTCACTCGAAGTTGGAAAATCACCTGTATTACCATTTAATATTAAAGAGAATCCTCAATTTAATAACCTTAACGCACAAAATCCCAAAATACATCCATTCTCACCAAAATAATTTAGACGGAATCATCATTTCAAGTTACCGATGACATTACAAACTTATCCCATAAATCTCGCTATTTCTCGAGTCAAATTATGAAAGTCAACATCATCCAATTGTTGTTGACAACCTAGTACGCTTAGAATCTATTTTCTAGGCTCAAGAGATGGTTAATGTACATGTAAAGGCTAAAATCATATTAAACACAAAATTGGACAGAATCTGTTTTCAGATTTCCCTTACCGTCCAATTATTTTTCCAATCCCTTTTCACCCCCTTATCTATATCCAATGAAACCAAAATTTTTATCACATTTCTATAACATGTATGTGAAGGTAATCATGCTATAAAGTCATGACAAGTAAAGTGTTCTCAGCCTCAAAATAGTCCATTCCACAACACTAAAATCAGACAGTTTCCATTGTGACAGTTTTCGGTTTCTATTTTATTAGCATGTCACCAATCGGATTTCAGGCTATTAGAAGGCCATTTATATCCTTATGAATATCATGTAAAAACATTCATTTACATAAATACAAGTTATATCTTAAGTATTATCCAAAATCAAAGTTTAAACCACTTAACTCTAACAATTCCACATCACTGCACAGATTGCTTTCTTTCAAATTCTTGTAACTAATTACCCCTATTTTTGGCATCATGAAATTATTAACAACACTCTAACCTAATCACAAGCAAGTTCATATGTTCAAGAAATTATAAACCCCTCAAGAAATAATGGATACAAACCTCAAAACTGTGAAGTAACTTGGCTGTCCAGAAATTCGAGCTTGCTGTTTCTATTTCTCTTTGGTTCTTTCACTCTCTTTTTCACTTGGAATCACCTAGATACAAGCTAATGGAGTTAAAATATTATCTAGGAGGTAGATAAGTGGTCTTTAAATAGTTAAGGTCGTGCTTATTGCTTAAGGATTTAGGAATTTGTGGGCTGCAGCCACATCAAGCCATCAAGGTGAGTCACTAAGCAGGTGGTGGCTTCTTACTGAAATATTTGACCTTTCTACCAATATATTTGGATTTTTTTAAGCCTTATAAGATCATGCCTTAAGGTTAAAGAAATTGAGTGTTAAAATGCCAAAATACCCCAAGCATGAGGTGTCTTCATGGCAGCAATACTTGACTTTCAACCATTATATTTGGATTCATTTGTGACTTTTAGGATATATATCTATCCTATGTTAAGTGTTTAGGGAGTATACATGAGATTGATGCTTTAAGGTTGAAGAAATTGAGTGTTAAAATGATAAACATCCCAAGCACGAGGTGTACAAGCAAGAGGTGGTCACTTGTAGCAAAAATCTGATTTTATATCTATCGTTGCAGGTACAAATCAAGTATCCTTGGCTTATTTTGACATGCTTACAATCCCTTTCACTTGTCCTAAGATCCCAAAGTATTTTATAGAGTTAATTTCTCAACTGTTCATTTAATTTCTTACCCGATTGACACCCAATTCTCAACCGATTTCAACAATTCGCACCTCAAAATTTATAATGTCATACGAGACATATATTATTGCGTTGTGATCATGCCACTTCATAC
Source organism: Olea europaea var. sylvestris (assembly GCF_002742605.1). Classification (NCBI taxonomy): domain Eukaryota; kingdom Viridiplantae; phylum Streptophyta; class Magnoliopsida; order Lamiales; family Oleaceae; genus Olea; species Olea europaea. The sequence continues at coordinate 602,135 of NW_019230677.1, forward strand.
CTCGCATTCCAAATGTGTCAATTATCTATCTAGGGTTTGAGATGACCTCGATCCATCAAATGGAAAGCTTGAACCTTTGTCGATACTAATTTTCGACCTTTTCGATTTCCATTACTTACCAAGCTAATCGTCAACATTTAGTTAACCTAATTTTCTATCATAGCTCAATGTGAAATTCACTACTTAGGTCAAGGAGTCAAAGATCATCACTATATAAAGATTTTAAAGCCTCGATTATCAATTACACATTTTTAAGAGAAAGCAATTAGGAAATTGATGCAAATGGCAATGTAATTAGCATAGAATGCATGAATCATATTGGCCAAATGTAGAAAGTGAAGTTCCGGGTATTACAGGAAAACTGTTTGAAATTAAAACTGTCCAACAGGGTAATGTCACGGAGCAAATTGTAAACTAAAGCGTACACCATAGTGTATACGTAGCAAGGTTCTTACTGATTGACCTTTGCTATTTGTACACTAATTTTGAAATATTGTTTGACACTTGCATTTTTGTCAAGTGTCAATTGGATGAAAAAATTGTTTAAAATTTAAACTGTCCAATAGGGTAGTGTCACGTGGCAAAGTGTAAACTAAAGTGTACTCCATAGTGTACATGTCGCAAGGTTCGTACCAATTGAACTTCGCTATTTGTACACTAATTTTTAACACATTGTTTGACACTTGTATTGTTGTCAAGTGTCAATTGGATGGAAAATTGTTTGAAATTTAAACTATCCAATAGGGTAATGTCACGTGGCAAAGTGTAAATTAAAGTGTAAACCATAGTACACTTGTCGCAAGGTTCTTACCGATTGAAATTTGCTATTTGTACACTGATTTTTAACACGTTAATTTACACTTGCATTTTTGTCAAGTGTCAATTGGATTCAAAAATTGTTTGAAATTTAAACTGTCCAACAGGGTAATGTTACAAGACAAAGTGTAACTAAAGTGTGTACACCATAGTGTACATGTATCAAGATTTTTACAGATTGAATTTTGCTATTTGTACAGTGATTTTTGATTCCCTATTTGATAATTGCATTGTTGTCAAGTGTCAATTGGATGGGAAAACTATTTGAACTTTAAACTGTCCAGCAGGGTGGTGTCATGTAGGAAAGAATAAACTAAAGTGTACACCATAGTTTACATGTAGAAAGGTCCTTACCGATCGAACTTTGCTATTTGTACACTCATTTTTGACACGTTCTTTGACACTTACATTGTTGTGAAGTGTCAATTGGATGGAAAAACTGTTTCAAATTTAGACTGTCCAACAAGATAATGTCACGTGGCAAATTGTAAACTAAAGTGTACACCATACTGTACATGTAGCAGGGTTCTTACCGATTGAACTTTGCTATTTGTACACTGATTTTTGACATGTTGTTTGACATTTGCATTGTTGTCATGTGTCAGTTGAATGGGAAAACTGTCTAAAATTTAAACTGTCCAGCATGGTAGTGTCATGTGGCAAAGTGTGAACTAAAGTGTACTCCATAATGTACATGTCGTAAAGTTCTTACCGATTGAACATTGCTATTTGTACACTAATTTTTGGCACGTTTTTTGACACTTGTATTGTTGTCAAGTGTCAATTGGATGGAAAAACTATTTCAAATTTAAACGGTCCAATAGGGTCACGTGGCAAATTGTAAACTAAAGTGTACATGTAGCAAGTTTCTTACCAATTGAACTTTGCTATTCGTACACTAATTTTTGAAACGTTATTTGACACTTGCATTGTTGTCAAGTGTCAATTGGATGGAAAAACTGTTTGAAATTTAAGCTGTCCAACATGGTAATATCGCATGGCAAAATGTAAACTAAAGTGTAAACCATAGTGTACATGTAGCAAGGTCCTTATAGATTGAGCTTTGCTATTTATACACTGATTTTTGACATGTTGTCTGACATTTGTATTATTGTCAAGTGTCATTTGGATGGGAAAACTGTCTGAAATTTAAACTATCCAACAGGAGAATGTCACGTGGCAAAGGGTAAACTAAAGTATACACCATAGTATACATGTAGCAAGGTCCTTACCGATTGAACATTGCTATTCGTACACAGATTTTTGACACGTTTGACACTAGCATTGTTGCCAAGTGTCAATTGGATGGGGAAACTGTTTAAAACTTAAACTGTACAATAGGTTAATGTCAAATGGCAAAGTGTACTAGTCGCAAGGTTCTTACCAATTAAATTTTTGCCATTTGTACACTAATTTTTTACACGTTGATTTACACTCGCATTGTTGTCGAGTGCCAATTGGATGTTAAAACTGTTTGAAATTTGAATTGTCCAGCAGGGTAATGTCTTATCCCTTTCTATCTCCTGGAATGGCCTGCGTGACGAAGGGTAAACTAAAGTGTGTACACCATAGTGCACATGTAGCAGGGTTCTTACCGATTGAACTTTGCTATTTGTACACTGATTTTTTTGCACGTTGTTTCACACTTACATTGTTATCAAGTGTCAATTAGATGGGAAAATTACTTGAAATTTAAAATGTTCAACCAGGTAATGTCACGTGGCAAATTGTAAGCTAAAGAGTACACCATAGTGCACATGTAGCAAGGTTTTTACCGATTGAACTTTGCTATTTGTATACTGATTTCTGACACATTGTTTCACAATTGTATTGTTTTCAAGTGTCAATTGGATGGAAAAATTGTTTGAAATTTAGACCGTCCAGCAGGGTAGTGTCACGTGGCAAAGCGTAAACTAAAGTGTACTCCTTAGTGTATATGTCGCAAGGTTCTTATCGATTGAACTTTGCTATTTGTACACTGATTTTTAACACTTTGTTTGACACTTGTATTATTGTCAAGTGTCAATTAGATGAGAATACTGTTTGAAATTTAAATTGTCCGATAAGGTAATGTCACGTGGCAAAGTGTAAACTAAAGTGTACACCATAGTGTACTTGTCGCATGTTTCTTACCGATTGAACTTTGCTATTTGTACACTGATTTTTGACACGTTGATTTACACTTGCAACATTGTTAAGAGTCAATTTGATGGAAAAATAGTTTGAAATTTAAACTGTCCAACAGGGTAATGTCACGTGCCAAAGTGTAACTAAAGTGTGTACACCATAGTGTACATGTATCAAGGTTCTTACCGATTGAACTTTACTATTTGTACACTGATTTTTGACACGTTGTTTAACACTTGCATTGATGTCATGTGTCAATTGGATCGGAAAACTGTTTGAAATTTAAACTATCCAGCATGGTAGTGTCATGTGGTAAAGTGTGAACTAAAGTGTACTCCATTGTGTACATGTCGCATGGTTCTTATCGATTGAACTTTGCTAATTGTACACTGATTTTTGACACGTTGTTTGACTCTTGCATTATTGTCATGTGTCAATTGGATGGAAAAACTATCTAAAATTTAAACTGTCTCGCATGGTAGTGTCATGTGGCAAAGTGTGAACTAAAGTGTACTCCATAGTGTACATATAGCAAGGTTCTTACCAATTGAACTTTGCTATTCGTACACTGATTTTTGACACATTATTTGACACTTGCATTGTTGTCAAGTGTCAATTGGAAGGGAAAATTGTTTGAAATTTAAACCGTCCGACATGGTAATAGCACGTGGCAAAATGTAAACCAAAGTGCACACCATAGTGTACATGTGTCAAGATTCTTACCGATTAAACTTTGCTATTTGTATACTGATTTTCGACATGTTGTCTGATACTTGCATTATTGTCAACTGTCAATTGTATGGGAAAACTGTCTGAAATTTAAATGCCCAATAGGGTAATGTCATTTGGCAAAGGGTAAACTAAAGTGTACACCATAGTGTACATGTAGCAAGGTCCTTACCGATTGAACATTGCTATTTGTACACTAATTTTGACACGTTGCTTGTCACTTGCATTGATGACAAGTGTCAATTGGATGGAAAAACTATTTCAAATTTAAACTGTCCAACAGGGTAATGTCACGTGGCAAATTGGTAACTAAAGTGTACACGATAGTGTACATGTCACAAGGTTCTTACCAATTTAACTTTACTATGTGCACACTAATTTTTGACACGTTGTTTGATACTTGCATTGTTGTCAAGCGTCAATTAGATGAGGAAATTGTTTGAAATTTAAACTGTTCAGCAGGTTAGTGTCACGTGGCAAAGTGTAAACTAAAGTGTACTCCATAGTGTACATGTCGCAATGTTCTTATCGATTGAACATTGCTATCTGTACACTGATTTTTAATACGTTGTTTGACACTTGCATTGTTGTCAAGTATCAATTGGATGGAAAAACTATTTGAAATTTAAACTATCTAACAAGGTAAGGTCACGTGGCAAAGTGTAAGCTAAAGTGTACGCCATAGTGTACTTGTCTCAAGGTTCTTGCCGATTAAATTTTTGCTATTTTTACACTGATTTTTGACATGTTGATTTACACTCGCATTGTTGTCAAGTGTCAATTGGATGTTAAATCTATTTAAAATTTAAAATGTCCAGCAAGGTAATGTCTTACCCCTTTCTGTCTCCTGGAATGGCCTGCTTGATGAAGTGTGAACTAAAGTGTGTGCACCATAGTGCACATGTAGTAAGGTTCTTATCGATTGAACTGTGCTATTGGTACACTGATTTTTGACACATTGTTTGACACTTGCATTTTTGTCAAGTGTCAATTGGATGGGAAAACTGTTTAAAATTTAAACTGTTCAATTGGGTAATGGCATGAGGTAAATTATAAACTAAAGGGTACACCATAGTGCACATGTAGCTAGGTTCTCACCGATTGAAGTTTGTTATCTGTACACTGATTTTTGACGCATAGTTAGACAATTGCATTGATGTCAATTGTCAATTGGATGGAAAAACTGGTTGAAATTTAGACTGTCCTACAGGGTAGTGTCACGTGGTAAAGTGTAAATTAAAGTTTACTCCATAGTGTACATGTCGCAAGGTTCTTATCGATTGAACTTTGCTATTTGTACACTAATTTTTGACACATTGTTTGACACTTGTATTGTTGTCTAGTGTCAATTAGACTAGAAAACTGTTTGAAATTTAAACTGTCCGATAAGGTAATGTCAAGTGGCAAAGTGTAAACTAAAGTATACACCATAGTGTACTTGTCGCAAGGTTCTTACCGATTGAACTTTGCTATTTGTACACTGATTTTTAACATGTTGTTTGACACTTGCATTGTTCTCAAGTGTCAATTGGATGGGAAAACTATTTGAAATTTAAACTGTCCAACAGGGTAATTTCACGTAGCAAAGTGTAAACTATAGTGTACATGTAGCAAGGTCCTTACCGATTAAACATTGCTATTTGTACACTGATTTTTGAGAAATTGGTTGACACTTGCAATGTTGCCAAGTGTCAATTGGTTGGGAAAACTATTTGAAATTTAAACTATCCAATAGGGTAATATCACATGACAATGTGTAAATTTAAGTGTACACCATAGTGTACATGTACCAAAGTTCTGACCGACTGAACATTGCTATTTGTACACCTATTTTTGACACGTTGTTTAACACTTGAAATATTGTCATGTGCCAAATGGATGGGAAAGCTGTTTGAAAGTTAAACTGTCCAGTAGGGTAGTGTCACGTGGCAAAGTGTAAACTAAAGTGTACACCATAGTGTACAAGCCGCAAGGTTCATACCGATTGAACTTTGCTATTTGTACACAGATTTTTGACATGTTGTTTGACACTTGCATTGTTGTCAAGTGTCAATAAGATGGAAAAACTATTTGAAATTTAAATTGTCCAGCAGGTTAGTGTCACGTGGCAAAGTGTAAACTAAAGTGTACTCTATAGTGTACATGTCGCAAGGTTCTTACCAATTGAACTTTGCTATCTGTACACTGATTTTTAACACGTTGTTTGACACTTGCATTGTTGTTAAGTGTCAATTGGATGGAAAAACCATTTGAAATTTAAACTGTTTAATTGGGTAATGGCACGTGGTAGATTATAAACTAAAGGGTACACCATAGTGCACACGTAGAAAGGTTCTCACCGATTGAAGTTTGCTATTTGTACACTGATTTTTGACACGTTGTTCGACAATTGCATTGTTGTCAAGTGTCAATTTGGTGGAGAAACTGTTCGAAATTTAGACTGTCCAGTAGGGCAGTGTCACGTGCAAAGTGTAAATTAAAGTGTACTCCATAGTGTACATGTCGCAAGGTTCTTACCGATTGAACTTTCCTATTTGTACACTGATTTTTGACATGTTGTTTGACACTTGTATTGTTGTCAAGTGTCAATTAGATGAGAAAATTGCTTGAAATTTAAATTGTCCGACAAGGTAATGTCACGTAGTAAAGTGTAAACTAAAGTGTACACCATAGTGTACTTGTCACAAGTTTCTTAACGATTGAACTTTGCTATTTGTACACTGATTTTTGACACGTTGTTTGACACCTCTATTGTTGTCAAGTGTCAATTGGATGGGAAAATTGTTTCAAATTTAAATTGTCCAATAGGATAATGTCACATGGCAAAGTGTAAACTAAATTGTACTCCATAGTTTACATGTCACAAAGTTCTTACCGATTGAACTTTGCCACTTGTACACTGATTTTTTACACGTTTGACACTGGAATTGTTGTTAAGTGCCAATAGGATGGGAAATCAATTTGTAATTTAAACTATCAAATAGGGTAATGTCACGGGGCAAAGTGTAAACTAAAGTGTACAACGTAGTGTACAAGTAGCAAGGTCTTTACCGATTGACCTTTGCTATTTGTACACTGATTTTTGACACATTGTTTGACACTTGAGTTGTTGTCAAGTGTCAATTGGATGGAAAAAATTGTCTAAAACTTATACTATCTAACAGGCTAATGTCATGTGGCAAAGTGTAAACTAAAGTGTACACCATAATGTACAACCGCAAGGTTCTTTCCGATTAAACTTTGCTATTTGTACACAGATTTTTGACATGTTGTTTGACACTTGCATTGTTGTCAAGTGTCAATTGGATGGGAAAACTATTTTTGAAATTTAAACTATCCAACAGGGTAATGTCACGTGGTAAATTGTAAACTAAACCATAGCGTACATGTCACAAGGTTCTTACTGATTGAAGCCAAAGCTATTTGTACACTGATTTTTGACACGTTGTTTGACACTTGAATTGTTGTCAAGTGTCAATTGGATGGAAAAAACTGTCTGAAACTTAAACTATCTAACAGGCTAATGTCATGTGGCAAAGTGTAAACTAAAGTGTACACCATAATGTACAACCGCAAGGTTCTTACCGATTAAACTTTGCTATTTCTACACTGATTTTTGACATGTTGTTTGACACTTGCATTGTTGTCAAGTGTCAATTGGATGGGAAAACTGTTTTTGAAATTTAAACTATCCAACAGGGTAATGTCACGTGGTAAAGTGTAAACTAAACCATAGCGTACATGTCACAAGGTTCTTACTGATTGAAGCCAAAGCTTGCATTGTTGTCAAATGTCAATTGGATGGGAAAACTGTCTGAAATTAAGACTTTCCAGCAAGATAATGTCACGAGGCAAAGTGTAAACTAAAGTGTACACCATAGAGTACATGTAGCACGGTTCTTACCGATTGAACTTTGCTATTTGTACACTGATTTTGACATGTTGTTTGATACTTATATTGTTGTCAAGTGTCAATTGGATGGGAAAACTGTCTGAAATTAAGACTTTCCAGCAAGATAATGTCACGAGGCAAAGTGTAAACTAAAGTGTACACCATAGAGTACATGTAGCACGGTTCTTACCGATTGAACTTTGCTATTTGTACACTGATTTTGACATGTTGTTTGATACTTATATTGTTGTCAAGTGTCAATTGGATGGGAAAACTGTTTAAAATTTGAACTGTCCAACAAGGTAATGTCACGTGGCAAAGTTTAAACTAAAGTGTACACCATAGTGTACATGTAGCAAGGTTCCTACGGATTGAACTTTGCCATTTGTACACTGATTTTTGACACGTTATTTGACACTGGCATTGTTGTTAAGTGTCAGTTGGATGGGAAAACTAGTTGTAATTTAAACTATCCAACAGGGTAATGTCACTGGACAAAGTGTAAACTAAAGTGTACACCATAGTGAACATGTAGCAAGGTTCTTACCGATTGAACTTTGCTATTTGTACACTGATTTTAGGCTCGTTGTTTGACACTTGAATTGTTTCCAAGTGTCAATTAGATGCGAAATCTGTTTGAAATCTGAACTGTTTGATAGGGTAATGTCCCGTGGCAAAGTGTAAACTAAAGTGTACACTATAGTGTACATGTAGCAAGGTTATTATTGATTGAACTTTGCTATTTGGAAATCTGAACTGTTTGATAGGGTAATGTCCCGTGGCAAAGTGTAAACTAAAGTGTACACTATAGTGTACATGTAGCAAGGTTATTATTGATTGAACTTTGCTATTTGTACACCGATATATTACATGTTGTTTTACATTTGTATTTTTGTCATATTTCAAATGGATGGGAAAATTGTTTGAAATTTAAATTGTCCAATTGGGTAATGTTACGTAGCAAAGATTAAGCTAAAGTGTACACCGTAGTTTGACACGTTGTTTGACACTTACATTGTTGTCAGGTTTCAATTTGATGGGAAAACTGTTTGAAATTTAATCTGTCCAATAGGGTAATGACACGTGGTAAAGTGTAAACTAACGTGTACACCATACTTTACATGCCGCAAAGTTCTTACCGATTGAACTTTGCCATTTGTACACTGAT
>NW_019230677.1:618084-654339 GCF_002742605.1 Olea europaea var. sylvestris
AGGAAGGGAGTAAAATTCCAATGGACGGAAAAATGCAATCAAAGTTTCCAAGAACATAAGCAAAAATTGATATCAGCACCTGTATTAACAATACCTGAAGGTACGTAAGGGTTTGTTATATACAGTGACGCATCCAAGTGAGGATCGGGATGTGTACTAATGCAGAATGGAAAAGTGATAGCCTATGCTTCAAGACAATTGAAGAAACATGAGTAGAACTACCCGACGCATGATTTAGAACTTGCAGCGGTAGTACACGCTTTGAAGATATGGCGACACTACTTATATGGACGGAAGTGTGATATCTACACAAATCACAAAAGTCTCAAGTATTTCTTCACACTGAAGGAATTGAATATCACAAAAGTTTCAAGTATTTCTTCACACAGAAGGAATTGAATATGCGACAAAGACGATGGTTGGAATTGGTGAACGATTATGACTGCACTATTCACTACTATTCGGGTAAGGCTAATGTTGTGGCTGACACTCTAAGTAGAAAATTAATGGGACAATTGACGTCACTACCCACCTCTCAAGTAGAGTTAGTTAAGGACTTGGAAAAGTTGCAGATCGAAGTGGTTACCACACCAGGACAAGTCACTGCTCGTCTAGTAGCTTTAATAATTCGACCTACTCTTAGAGATCAAATTATAGAAGCACAAAATAAAGACTCATTTTTGCAGAAGATTAAGAATGAAGTTGGTACCGATAAGAAAAAGGACTTTGGAGTAGCTAAGGATCAGGCACTAATATTTAGAGGAAGAATTTACGTGCCTAAGGATGAAGCCTTGAGAAACGATATATTGAAAGAAGCTCATTCCACCACATACACCGCACATCCCGGTGGTACGAAAATGTATCGAGATCTTCGAGATACATTTTGGTGGAGAAATATGAAATGAAGTATAGGGTTGTACGTGCAGAAGTGCATGGTATGTCAACAGGTTAAGGTAGAACACAAAAAACTTACTGGATTGTTAAATCCACTAGATATACCTGAATGGAAATGGGAAAATATCACGATGGACTTTGTGGTTGGATTCCCGAAGTCAGCAAGAGGAAATAATGCTATATGGGTAGTAGTGGATCGACTAACGAAGTTAGCTCATTTTCTTCCAGTGAAAATGACATTCAGTTTAGACCAATTGGCACAGTTGTACATTAAAGAGGTTGTGAGATTACACGGTGTACCTGTATCCATTGTGTCTGACAGAGACCCAAGGTTCACTTCCAAATTTTGGAAAAGTCTACAAGGAGCTATGGGAACGAAGCTGAACTTTAGTACAGCATATCACCCTCAGTCTGGAGGTCAGTCTGAAAGGACCATCCAAACTTTGGAAGACATGCTGAGAACATGTGTTTTGGATCTAGGAGGTAATTGGGAGTCATACTTGCCTCTAGTAGAGTTCGGTTATAATAACAGTTTCCAAGAAACTATTAAAATGGCACCATACGAAGTTCTCTATGGTAGAAGATGTAGATCCCCTGTTCATTGGGATGAAGTCGAAGAGAAGAGAGTTTTGAGACCATAAATGGTTGAAAGGACGGTCGAGGTAATTGATAAGATCCATGCAAGAATAAAGGCAGCACAGGATCGACAAAAGAGCTATACAGATACAAGGAGAAAGGATTTAGAATTCCAAGTTGGGGATAAAGTGTTTCTGAAAGTAGCACCGATGAAAGGTGTACTAAGATTTGGAAAGAAAGGCAAGCTACGACCCCAGTACATCGGACCTTTCGAGATACTTGATGGAGTCGGAAATGTGGCTTACCGACTAGCTTTACCACCTGAATTATCGACAGTGCACAATGTGTTCCATATATCGATGATAAAAAAGTATGTACATGATCATAATCATGTAGTGAGCCATCAAACCTTGGAGGTACAGAAAGATTTGTCGTACGAGGAACTACCGATCCAGATATTGGATTGAAAAGTGCATAAACTAAGGAATAAAGAGATCAGGTGTCAATCGAATGGGAAAACTGTTTGAAATTTAAATTGTCCAATAGAGTAATGTCATGTAGCAAAGTGTAAACTAAAGTGTACACCATAGTGTACATTTAGCAAGGTCCTTACCGATTGAACTTTGCTATTTGTAAACTGATTTTTAACACACGTTGTTTGACACTTGCATTGTTGTCAAGTGTCAATTGGTTGGGAAAACTGTTTGAAATTTAAACTGTTCGATAGCGTAATGTCACATGGCAGAGTGTAAACTACTGTTTTCACCATAGTGTACATGTAGTAAGGTTCCTATCGATTGAACTTTGCGATTTATACACTGATTTTTGACACGTTGTTCGACACTTGCATTGTTGTCAAGTGTTATTTAGATGGGAAAACTGTTCAAAATTTAAACATTCCAACTGGGTAACGTCATGTGGCAAAGTGTAAACTATAGTGTACACCAAAGTGCACATGTAGCAAGGTTCTTGCCGATTGAACATTGCTATTTGTACATTGATTTTTTACACGTTATTTGACACGTGCATCGTTGTAAAGTGTCAATTGGATGGGAAAACTATTTGAAATATATACTATCCAACAGGGTAATGTCACATGGCAAAGTTTAAACTAAAGTGTGTACGCCATAGTGTATATGTAGCAAGGTTCTTACTGATTGAACTTTGCTATTTGTACACTGATTTTTGACACGTTGTTTGACACTTGCATTGTTAAGTGTCAATTAGATGGAAAACTGTTTGAAATTTAAACTGTCCAACAAGGTAATGTCACGTGGTAAAGTGTAAACTATAGTGTACATATAGTAGGGTTCATACCGATTGAACTTTGCTATTGGTGAACTGATTTTTGACACGTTGTTTGACACTTGTACTATTGTCAAGTGTCAATTGGATGGGAAAACTATTTGAAATTTATACTATCCAAACGGTAATGTCACGTGGCAAAGTGTAAACTAAAGTGTGTACACCATAGTGTACATGGAGCAAGGTTCTTACTAATTGAACTTTGCTATTTGTACACTGATTTTTGACACGTCGTTTGACACTTACATTGTTGTCAAGTGTCAATGGATGGGAAAACTATTTATAATTTATACTGGCCAACAGGGTAATGTCACGTGGCAAAGTGTAAACTAAAGTGTGTACACCATAGTATACATGTAGCAAGGTTCTTACCGATTGAACTTTGCTATTTGTACATTGAAATTTGACAAGTTGTTTAACACTTACATTATTGTAAAGTGTCAATTGGATGGGAAACCTATTTGAAATTTAAACTGTCCAACATGGTAATATCACGTGGCAAAGTGTAAACTAAAGTGTACACCATATTGTACTTTTAGCAAGGTTCTTACCGATTGAACTTTGCTATTTGCACACTGATTTTTGACACATTGTTTGACACTTGCATTGTTGTCAATGTGTCAATTGGATGGAAAAACTATTTAAAAGTTAAACTATCCAACAAGGTAATGTCACGTGGCAAAGTGTAAACTAAAGTGTACATGTAACAAGGTCCTTACCGATTGAATTTTGCTATTCGTAAACTGATTTTTGACACGTTGTTTGACACAAGCATTGTTGTCAAATGTCAATTGGACGGGAAAACTATTTGAAACTTAAACTGTCGAACGGGGTAATATCACGTGGCAAAGTGTAAACTAAAGTGTACACCATAGTGTACATGTAGCGAAGTTCTTACAGATTGAACTTTGCTATTTGTACACTGATTTTTGACACGTTGTTTGACATTTGAATTATTTTCAAGTATCAATTGGATGGGAAAACTGTATCAAAATTTAAACCGTCCAACAGGCTAATGTCACGTGGTAAAGTATAAACTCTAGTGTACACCAAGGTGTACATCTAACAAGGTCCTTATCGATCGAACTTTGCTATTTGTAAAAAGATTTTTGACACTTGCATTGTTGTCAAGTGTGAATTGGATGGGAAAACTGTTTGAAATTTAAACTATCCAACAGGGTAATGTCACGTGGCAAAGTGTAAACTAAAGTGTACACTATTGTGTACATGTAGCAAGGTTCTTACCGATTTAACATTGCTATTTGTACACTGATTCTTGACACATTTTTTGACACTTGCATTGTTGTCAAGTGTCAATTGGATGGAATAACTGTTTAAAATTTAAAGTGTCCAACAGGATAATGTCACGTGACAAAGTGTAAACTAAAGTGTACATGTAACAAGGTCCTTACCGATCGAACTTTGCTATTTGTACACTAATTGTTGACACGTTGTTTGACAGTTGCATTCTTGTTGTGTGTCAATTGGATGGAAAAAATATTCGAAATTAAAACTGTCCAATAGGGTAATGTCACGTGAAAAAGTGTAAACTAAAGATTGAATTTTGCTATTTGTACACTGATTTTTGACACGTTTTTGACACTTGCATTGTTGTCAAGTGTCAATTAGATGGGAAAATTATTTGAAATTTAAACTGTCCAACAGGGTAAAGTCACGTGACAAAGTGTAAACTATAGTATACATGTAGCAAGGATCATACCGAATGAACATTGCTATTGGTAAACTAGTTTTTGACACGTTGTTTGACAATTGTACTATTGTCAAGTGTCAATTGGATGGGAAAACTATTTGAAATTTATACTATCCAAATGGTAATGTCACGTGACAAAGTGTAAACTAATATGTGTACACCACAGTATACATGGAGCAAGGTTCTAACCGATTGAACCCTGCAATTTGTACATTGATTTTTGAAACGTCATTTGACACTTACATGTTGTCAAGTGTTAATTGGATGGGAAAATTGTTTGAAATTTAAACTGTCCAACATGTTAATGTCACGTGGTAAAGTGTAATCTAAAGTGTGTACACCATAGTGTACATGTAGCATGGTTCTTATCGATTGAACTTTGCTATTTGTACACTGATATTTGACACGTTGTTTAACACTTGTATTATTGTCAAGTGTCAATTGGATGGGAAAACTATTTGAAATTTAAATAGTCCAACAGGATAATGCCACGTGGCAAAGTATAAACTAAAGTGTACACCATAGTGTATATGTAGCAAGGTTCTTAGAATTGAACTCTGCTATTTGTATACTGATTTTTAACACGTTATTTCACACTTTCATTATTGTCGAGTATCAATTGGATGCGAAAAATATTTGAAATTTAAACTTTCAAATAGGGTAAGTCACTTGGCAAAGTGTAAACTAAAGTGTACACCGTAGTGTACATGTAGCAAGGTTCTTACCAATTGAACTTTGCTACTTGTACACAGATTTTTGAGACGTTGTTTGACACTTGCATTGTTGTCAAGTGTCAACTGGATGGGAAAACCATTTGAAATTTAATCTGTCCAACATGGTAATGTCACTTGGCAAAGTGTAAACTAAAGTGTACACCATAGTGTACATGTGACAAGGTTCTTACCGATTGAACTTTGCTATTTGTACACAGATTTTTGGCATGTTATTTGACACTTGCATTGTTATCTAGTGTCAATTGGATGGAAAAACTGTTTGAAATTTAAACTACCCAACAAGTAATAACACGTGGCAAAGTGTAGACTAATGTGTACACCATAGTGTGCATGTCTCAATGCTCTCACTTACTGAACTTTGCTATTACATGTTGTTTGATACTTGCATTGTTTTCAAGTGTTAATTGGTTATGACAAAGTGTAAACTAAAGTGTTTACCGTAGTGTACATGTAGCAAGGTTCCTACCGATTGAACTTTGCTATTTGAACACTAATTTTTGACACATTGTTAGACACTTACAATGTTGCCAAGTGTCAATTGGATGGGAAAATTGTTTCAAATTTATACTATCCAACAGGGTAATGTCACGTGCCAAAGTTTAGGCATTACGGGTGTTACTTCCTGGGTGATTGCAAAGGTAGACAGGGGATAGGCCTTTGGTGATCACGGGAGGGCGGACCACTCGACTGTGCCCTTGTGATATTATGATTATTGGCGCTGCCAGGTGGGAGACTTCTTGGGTGATCATAGGGGTAGTCAGGGGATGGGCCTCTAGTGGTCACGAAAGGATGGTCCACTTGTCGGTGTCGATTTAATATTGGCCATTTGATTATTGATATTGATATTATGCAGAGCTCTATCCTGTGCATAGTAGGTGGGTCAAGGGCCCAATGAAATGAAAGATTTCAAGTGAAATGATTTCTAGTCGACTTTGACGAATATTGAAATATGATACTTTTTATTGTGATATTTAAAGTAAATGGCATGGTGTCATATGTCGTTATTACTCATGTTCAGGACATGCATGATTTTGCTTACTAAGCATTGGCTTATGTAGTTCTTGCATTGTAGGTGAACATGGAACTACATAGAGAGCATGGCTAGCTGTGGAGCTCCTACAGGATTCCAGAGTTCGATGATCATGGATGATGACCTGTAGGGTTATTTTGTAGGCTGCCATCTGTAGGGTTATATTTTGGAATCCTATATAGTGTACTTTTGAAATGGTCTGTAGACATGTTTATAACCTCTAAATATATATGTTGGATTATGGCGATATGATTTTAGGTTTCGATATATTATATGATCATGTCACAGGTGATTAGAAGTTAACAAACTCAAAAAAAAATATATATGTAAAATTCTATGTCTAGGTTGTGTATAGATGTCAATATTAATTTGGGGGTGTGACATGTACACTCATTTTTAACACGTCGTTTGACACTTGCATTATTGTCAAGTGTCAATTAGATGGGAAACTGTTTGAAATTTATACTGTCAAACAGGGTAATGTCACGTGGTAAATTGTAAACTAAAGTGTGTACACCAAAGTGTAAATGTAGCAAGGTTCTTACCGATTGAACTTTGCTATTTATACACTGAAATTTGACACGTTGTTTAACACTTACATTATTGTAAAGTGTCAATTGGATGGGAAACCCATTTGAAATTTAAACTGTCCAACAGGGTAATATCACATGGCAAAGTGTAAACTAAAGTGTACACCATATTATACATGTAGCAAGGTTCTTACCGATCGAACTTTGCTATTTTTACACTGATTTTGACACGTTGTTTGATACCTGCATTGTTGTCAAGTGTCAATCAGATGGGTAAACTGTTTTAAATCTAAACTATCCAACAAGGTAATGTCACGTGGCAAAGTGTAAACTAAAGTGTACATGTAGCAAGGTTCTTACCAATTGAACGTTGCCATTTTGTAAACTGATTTTCGACATGTTGTTTGACACTTGCATTGTTGTCCAGTGTCAATTTGATGGAAAAATTAGCTAAAATTTAAACTGTCCAATAGGGTATTGTCACGTGGCAAGGTGTAAACTAAAGTGTACACCATTGTGTACATGTAGCAAGGTTCCTACCGATTGAACTTTCCTATTTATACACTGATTTTGGACACGTTGTTTGACACTTGTATTGTTGTCAAGTGTCAATTGGATGTGAAATTGTTTGAAATTTAAACTGTTCAACAGGGTAATGTCACATGGCAAAGTGTAAACTAAAGTGTACACCAAAGTGCACATGTAGCAAGGTCCTTACCGATTGAAATTTACTATTTGTAAACTGATTTTTGACATGTTGTTTAACACTTGCATTGTTGTCAATTATCAATTGAATGGAAAAAACGTTTGAAATTTAAACTGTTCAACAGGGTAATGTCATGTGGCAAAGTGTAAACTAAAGTGTACATGTAGCAAGGTCCATACTGATTGAACTTTACGATTGATAAACAATTTTTTAACACATTGTTTGACACTTGCATTGTTATCAAGTGTCAATTGGATACAAAAACTATTTGAAATTTAAACTGTTTAATAGGGTAATGTCACGTGGTAAAGTGTAAACTAAAGTGTACACCAAAGTGTACATGTAGCAAGGTCCTTACCAATTGAACTGTGCTATTGATAAACATATTTTTGACACGTTGCTTGACACTTGCATTGTTGTCAAGTGTCAATTGGATGGAAAAACTATTTGAAATTTAAACTGTCCAACAGGATAATGTCACGTGGCAAAGTGTAAACCAAAGTGTACACCATTTTGTGCATGTAGCAAGGTTTTTACCGATTGAACTTTGCTATTTGTACACTGATTTTTGACATGTTGTTTGATAGTTGCATTACTGTCGAGGGTTAATTGGATGTGGAAATTGTTTGAAATTCAAACTGTCCAACAGGGTAATGACACGTGGCAAAGTGTGAACTATATTGTACACCATCGTGTATATGTCTCAATGTTCTTACCGCTTTAGCTTTGCTATTTGTACACTGATTTTTAACTCGTTCTTTGACACTTGCATTTTGTCGAAGGTTAATTGGATGTGGAAATTGTTTGAAATTTAAACTGTCCAATAGGGTAATGACACATGGCAAAATGTGAACTAAAGTGTACACCATAGTGTACATGTCTTAATGTTCTTACCGCTTGAACTTTGTTATTTGTACACTGATTTTTGACACGTTGTTTTACACTTGTATTGTTGTTGAGTGTCAATTGGATGGTAAATTTTTTTGAAATTTAATCTTTCCAACAGGGTAATGTCACATGGCAAAGTGTAAACTAAAGTGATCACCATAGTGTAAATGTAGCAAGGTCCTTACCGATTGAATTTTGCTATTTGTACTCGGATTTTTGACACGTTTTTGACATTTGCGTTGTTGTCAAGTGTCAATTGGATGGGAAAACCATTTGAAATTTAAACTTTCCAACGGGGTAATGTCACGTGGCAAAGTGTAAACTAAACTGTTCACTATAGTGTACATGTAGCAAGGTTCTCACCGATTAAACTTTACCATTTGTATACTGATTTTTGACACGCTGTTTGACACTTGCATTGTTATCAAGTGTCAAGTGGATGCGAAAATTGTTTCAAATTTAAACTGTCCAACAGGGTAATGTCACATGGGAAAGTGTAAACTAAAGTGTACACCATTGTTTACATGTAGCGAGGTTCTTACCTATTGAACTTTGCTATTTGTACACAGATTTTGGACACGTTGTTTGACACTTATATTGTTGTCAAGTGTCAATTGGATGGGAAACTGTTTGAAATTTAAAATGTCCAACAGGGTAATGTGACGTGGGAAACTGTAAACTAAAGTGTACCCCAAAGTGTACATGTAGCAAGGTCCTTACCGATTGAAATTTGCTATTTGTAAACTGATTTTTGGCACGTTGTTTGACACTTGCATTGTCATCAAGTGTCAATTGGATGAGAAAACTATTTGAAATTTAAACTTTCCAATAGGGTAATGTCACAGGGTAAAGTGTAAACTAAAGTGTACACCGAAGTGTACTTGTAGCAAGGTCCTTGCAGATTGAACTTTGCTATTTGTAAATAAATTTTTGACATGTTGTTTGACACATTCATTTTTGTCAAGTGTCAATTGGATTGGAAAAATTCTTGAAATTTAGATTGTCCAATAGGGTAATGTCACATGGCAAAGTGTAAACTAAAGTGTATACAATTGTGTGCATGTAGCAAGGTTCTTACCGATTGAACTTTGCTATTTGTACACTGATTTTTGACACGTTGTTTGACACTTGCATTGTTTTCAAGTGTCAATTGGACCTAAAACTGTTTGAAATTTAAGCTATCCGATAGCGTAATGTCACGTGGGAAAGTGTAAACAAAAGTGTGTACACTATAGTGTACATGTTGCGAGGTTCTTACCGATTGTACTTTGCTATTTGTAAAACTGATTTTGGACATGGTGTTTGACACTTGTATTTCTATCAAGTGTCAATTGGATGGGAAATTGTTTGAAATTTAAACTGTCCAACAGGATAATGTCACGTGGCAAAGTGTAAACTAGAGTGTACACCAAGGTGTACATGCAACAAGGTCCTTGCCGATTGAAATTTGCAATTTGTAAACTGGTTTTTGACACGTTGTTTGACACTTCCAATGTTGTCAAGTGTCAATTGACTGGTAAAACTGTTTAAAATTTAAAATGTACCACAGGTAATGTCACGTGGCAAAGTGTAAACTAAAGTGTACACCAAAGTGTACATGTAATAAGGTCCTTACCGATTGAACTTTGCTATTTGTAAACTAATTTTTGACACATTGTTTGAGACTTGCATTGTTGTAAAATGTCAATTGGATGGGAAACTGTTAAAAATTTAAACTGTCCAACAGGGTAATGTCATGTGGTAAAGTGTAAAGTAAAGTGTACACCATTGTGTACATGTTGCAAGGTTCTTACCGATTGAACTTTGCTATTTGTAAACTGATTTTTTACATGTTGTTTGACACTTGCATTCTTATCAAGTATCAATTGGATGGGAAAACAATTTGAAATTTATACTATCCATCAGGGTAATGTCACGTGGAAAAGTGTAAACTAAAGTGTGTACACCATAGTGTACATGTTGCAAGGTTCTTACCACTTGAACTTTGCTATTTGTACACTGATTTTTAACACATTGTCTGATACTTGCATCACTGTTGAGAGTCAATTAAACTTTGAAAATTGTTTGAAAATTAAATTGTCAAACAGGGTAATGACACGTGGCAAAGTGTACACTAAAGTGTACACCATAGTGTACATGTCTCAATGTTCTTACCGCTTGAACTTTTCTATTTGTACACTGATTTTTGATACGTTATTTGACACTTGCATTGTTGTCGAGTGCCAATTGGATTGGAAAATTGTTTGAAATTTAATCTTTCCAATGGGGTAATGTCACGTGACAAAGTGTAAACTAAAGTGCTCACCATAGTATAAATATAGCAAGGTCCTTATCGATTGAACTTTGCCATTTGTACACTGATTTTTGACACGTTTTTGACACTTGGATTGTTGCAAGTGTCAATTGGATGGGAAAATTGTTTGAAACTTATACTTTTCAAAGGGGTAATATCACGTGGCAAAGTGTAAACTAAAGTGTTCACCATAATGTATATGTAGCAAGGTTCTTACCGATTGAACTTTGTTATTTGTACACTGATTTTTGACACGTTGTTTGACAATTGCATCTTTTTCAAGTGTCAATTGGATGGGAAAACTGTTTGAAATTTAAGTTGTCCGATAGGGTAATGTCATGTGCCAGTGTAAACTAAAGTGTACACCATTGTGTACATGTAGCAAGGTTCTTACCGATTTAACTTTGCTATTTGTAAACTGATTTTGGACATATTGTTTGACACTTGCATTGTTTTTAAGTGTCAATTAGATGGGAAAACTATTTGAAATTTAAACTGTCCAACAGGGTAATGTCATGTGGGAAAGTGTAAACTAAAGTGTACACCATTGTGTACATGTTACAAGGTTCTTACCGATTGGACTTTGCTATTTGTACAGTGATTTTTGACACGTTGCTTGACATTTGCATTATTGTCAAGTGTTAATTGGATGGGAAAACTATTTGAAATTAATACTATCCAACAGGGTAATGTCACGTGAGAAAGTGTAAACTAAACTGTGTACACCATAGTGTACATGTTGCAAGGTTCTTACCGCTTGAACTTTGTTATTTGTACATTGATTTTTGACACGTTGTTTGATACTTGCATTATTGTCGAGGGTCAATTGGATATGAAAAATTTTTGAAATTTAAATTGTCCAATAGGTTAATGACACGTGGCAAAGTATAAACAAAAGTGCACACCATAGTGTACATGTCTCAATGTTCTTACCACTTGAACTTTGCTATTTGTACACTGATTTTTGACACGTTTTAACACTTGCATTATTGTTGAGTGTTAATTGGATGGGAAAATTGTTTGAAATTTAATATTTCCGACGGGGTAATGTTAAGTGGCAAAGTGTAAACTAAAGTGTTCTCCATAGTGTAAATGTAGCAAGGTCCTTACTGATTGAACTTTGCCATTTGCACATTGATTTTTTACATGTTTTTGACACTTGGATTGTTGTCAAGTATCAATTGGATGGGAAAACTATTTGAAATTTATACTTTTCAACAGGGTAATGTCACGTGGCGAAGTGTAAACTAAAATGTACATGTAGAGAGGTTCTTACTGATTGATCTTTCCTATTTGTAAATTGATTTTTGACACGTTGTTTGACACTTGCATTGTTGTCAAGTGTCAATTGGATGGGAAAACTCTTTGAAATTTAAACTGTCTGACAGGGTAATGTCACATGGCTAAGTGTAAACTAAAGTGTGCACCATTGTGTACATGTTGCAAGGCTCTTACCAATTGAACTTTGCTATTTGTACACTAATTTTGACACGTTGTTTGACATTTGCATTGTTGTCAAGTGTCAATTGGATGGAAAAACTATTTGAATTTAAAACTATCCAACAGGGTAATGTCACATGGTAAAGTGTAGACTAAAGTGTACACCATAATGTACATGTAGTAAGGTTCTTACCGATTGAAATTCACTATTTGTACACTGATTTTTGACACGTTGTCTGACACTTGCATTGTTGTCAAGTGTCAATTGGATGGGAAAACTGTTTGAAATTTAAAGTGTCAAACAGGGCAATGTCACTTGGCAAAGTGTAAACTAAAGTGTACCGCATAGTGTACATGTAGCTAGGTTCTTACCGATTGAACTTTGCTATTTGTACACTAATTTTGACACGTTGTTTGACATTTGCATTGTTGTCAAGTGTCAATTGGATGGGAAAACTGTTTGAAATTTAAAGTGTCAAACAGGGCAATGTCACTTGGCAAAGTGTAAACTAAAGTGTACATGTAGCAAGGTCCTAACCGATTGAACTTTGCTATTTGTAAACTGATTTTTGACACGTTATTTGACACTTGAGTTTTTGTCAAGTGTTAATTGGATGGGAAAACTATTTGAAATTTAAACTGTCCGACTGGGTAATGTCACGTGGCAAAGTGTAAACTAAAGTGTACACCAATGTGTACATGTAGCAAGGCTCTTACCGATTGAACTTTGCTATTTGTACACTGATTTATGACACATTGTTTGACACTTTCATTGTTGTCGAGTGTCAATTGGATGGAAAAACCATTTGATTTTGAAACTATCAAATAGGGTAATGTCACATGGCAAAGTGTAAACTAAAGTGTACCGCATAGTGTACATGTAGCTAGGTTCTTACCGATTGAAGTTTGCTATTTGTACACTGATTTTTGACATGTTGTTTCACACTTGCATTGTTGTCAAGTGTCAATTGGACGGGAAAACTATTTGAAATTTAGACTATCCAACAGGGCAATGTCACGTGGGAAAGTGTAAGCAAAAGTGTGTACACCATAGTGTACATGTGACATGGTTCTTACCGATTGAACTTTAATATCTGTAAACTGATTTTTGACACATTGTTTGACACTTGCATTGTTTTCAAGTGTCAATCGGATGGGAAAAATGTTTGAATTTTAAACTTTTCGACAAGGTAATGTCACGTGGCAAAGTGTAAACTAAAGTGTACACCATTGTGTACATGTAGCAAGGCTCTTACCGATTGAACTTTACAATTTGTACGCTGATTTTTGACACGTTGTTTGACACTTGCATTGTTGTCGAGTGTCAATTCGATGGAAAAACTTTTTGAATTTAAAACTGTCCAACAGGGTAATGTCACAAGGCAAAGTGTAAACTAACTTGTACACCATAATGTACATGTAGCAAGGTTCTTACCGATTGAAATTCACTATTTGTCCACTGATTTTTGACACGTTGTTTGACACTTGCATTGTTGTCAAGAGTCAATTGGATGAGAAAATTGTTTGAAATTTAAATTGTCCAACAGGGTAATGTCATGTGGCAAAGTGTTAACTAAAGTGTACACCAAAGTGTTCATGTCGGAAGGTCCTAACCGTTCGAACGTTGTTATTTATAAACTGATTTTTTACACATTGTTTGACACTTGCAATGTTCTCAAGTGTCAATTGAACGGGAAAACTGTTTGAAATTTAAACTGTCCAACGGGGTAATGTCAAGTGGTAAAGTGTAAATAAAAGTGTATTGTGTACATGTAACAAGGTCCTTACGAATTGAACTTTGCTATTCATACGCTGAATTTTGACATGCTGCTTGACACTTGCATTATTGTCGAGGCTCAATTGGATGGGAAAACTGTTTGAAATTTAAACTGTCCAACAAGGTAATGTTATCTGGTAAAATGTAAACTAAAGTGTACATGTAGCAAGGTTCTTACCGATTGAACTTTGCTATTTGTAAACAGATTTTTGACATGTTGTTAGACACTTGTATTGTTGTCAAGTGTCAATTGGATGGGAAAACTATTAGATATTTAAACTGTCCAACAGGGTAATGTCACGTGGCAAAGTGTAAACTATAATGTACACCTTGTGTACATGTAGCAAGGTTCTTACCGATTGAATTTTGCTATTTGTACACTAATTTTGGACATGTTGTTTGACACTTGTATTGTTGTCAAGTGTCAATTGGACGGGAAACTGTTTGAAATTTAAACTATCCAGCAGGGTAATGTCATGTGCAAAGTTTAAACTAAAGTGTACACCAAAGTGTACATGTAGCAATGTCCTTATAGATTGAACTTTGCAATTTGTAAACTGATTTTTGACACGTTGTTTGACACTTGCATTGTTGTCAAGTATCAATTGGTTGGGAAAATTGTTTGAAATTTATACTGTCCAACAGGGTAATGTCACGTGACAAAGTTTAAACTAAAGTGTGTACACCAAAGTGTAGATGTAGCAAAGTTCATAATGATTGAACTTTGCTCTTTGTACACTGATTTTTGACATGCTGTTTGACACTTGCATTGTTGTCAAGTGTCAATTGGATTGGAAAACTGTTCGAAATCTAAACTTTCCAACTGGGTAATGTCATGTGGCAAAGTGTAAACTAAAGTGTACACCATAGTGTACATGTAGCAAGGTCCTTCCCGATTGAACATTGCAATTTGTAAACTGATTTTTGACACATTTTTTTACATTTACATTGTTGTCAAGTGTCAATTGGATGGGAAATATGTCACATGGCAAAGGTTAAACTACAGTGTTCACCATAGTGTACATTTAGCAAGGTTCCTACCGATTGAACTTTGCTATTTGTACACTAATTTTTGACATGTTTGACACTTGCATTGTTGTCAAGTGTCAATTGGATGGAAAAACTGTTTGAAATTTAAACAGTCCAATGGGGTAACTTCACGTGGCAAAGTGTAAACTAAAGTGCAAACCATAGTGTACATGTACCAAGGTTCTTACCGATTGAACTTTTCTATTTGTACATTGATTTTTGACACGTTGTTTAACACTTACATTGTTGTCAAGTAATTGTTTGAAATTTATACTGTCCAACAGGGTAATCTCACGTGGCAAAGTTTAAACTAAAGTGTGTACACCATAGTGTACATGTAGCAAGGTTCTTACTGATTGAACTTTACTATTTGTACATTGATTTTTGACACGTTGTTTTGACACTTTCATTGTTGTCAAGTGTCAATTGAATGGAAAAACTGTTTAAAATTTATACTATCCAATAGGGTAATGTCACGTGGCAAAGTGAAAACTAAAGTGTGTACACCATAGTGTACATGTAGCAAGGTTCTTATCGATTTAACTTTGCAATTTTTACACTGATTTTTGACACGTTGTTTTGATACCTGTATTGTTGTTAAGTGTCAATTGGATGGGAATACTGTTTGAAATTTAAATTGTCCAACAGGGTAATGTTACGTGGCAAAGTTTAAAATAAAGTGTACACCATAGTGTACATGTAGCAAGGTTCTTACCGATTGAAATTAGCTATTTGTATACTGATTTTTGATATGTTGTTTGACCCTTGTATTGTTGTCAAGTGTCATTTGGATGGATAAACTGTTTGAAATTTAAACTGTACAACATGGTAATGTCACGTGGCAAAGTGTATACTAAAGTGTAAACCGTAGTGTACATGTAGGAAGGTTCTTACCGATTGAACTTTGCTACTTGTACACTAATTTTTTCACGTTATTTGACACTTGCATTGTTGTCAAGTGCCAATCGGATGGGAAAACTGTTCGAAATTTAAACTGTCCAACTGGGTAACGTCACATGGTAAACAGTAAACTAAAATGTACACCATAGTGTACATGTAGGAAGATCCTTACCGATTGAACTTTGCGATTTTTAAACTGATTATTGACGCATTTTTTTACATTTGCATTGTTGTCAAAGGTCAATTGGATGGGAAAACTATTTGAAATTTAAACGATCCAACATGGTGATATCACGTGGTAAAGTGTAAACTAAAGTGTATAGCACAATGTACATAGCAAGGTTCATACTGATTGAACTTTGCTATTCGTACATTGATTTTTGACATGTTATTTAACACTTGCATTGTTGTCTAGTGTCAAATGGATGGGAAAATTGTTTGAAATTTATACTATCCAACAGGGTAATGTCACGTGACAAAGTGTAAACTAAAGTGTGTACACCATTGTGCAATTGTAGCAAGGTTCTTACCGATTGAACTTCGCTATTTGTACACTGATTTTCAACACGTTGTTTGAGATTTGCATTGTTATCAAGTGTTAATCGAATGGAAAAACTATTTGAAATTTAAATTGTCCAACAGAGTAGTGTCACGTAGCAAAATGTAAACTAAAGTGTACACCATAGTGTACATTTAGCAAGGTCCTTACTGATTGAACTTTGCTATTTGTAAACTAATTTTTAGCACACGTTGTTTGACACTTGCATTGTTGTCAAGTGTCAATTGGTTGGGAAAACTGTTTGAAATTTAAACTGTTCGACAGCGTAATGTCACATGGCGGAGTGTAAACTATAGTTTTCACCATAGTGTACATGCAGTAAGGTTCCTACCGATTGAACTTTGCTATTTATACACTGATTTTTGACACGTTGTTCGACACTTGCATTGTTGTCAAGTGTTAATTGGATGGGAAAATGGTTCAAAATTTAAACATTCCAACTGGGTAATGTCACGTGGTAAAGTGTACACCAAAGTTCACATGTAGCAAGGTTCTTACCGATTGAACGTTGCTATTTGTACATTGATTTTTTACACGTTGTTTGACACGTGCATCATTGTAAAGTGTCAATTGGATGGGAAAACTATTTGAAATATTTACTATCCAACAGGATAATGTCACATGGCAAAGTTTAAACTAAAGTGTGTACGCTATAGTGTATATGTAGCAAGGTTCTTACTGATTGAACTTTGCTATTTGTATATTGATTTCTGACACGTTGTTTGACACTTGCATTATCGTCAAGTATTAATTGGATGGGAAAAATGTTTGAAATTTATACTATCCAACAGGGTAATGTCACATGGCAAAGTGTAAACTAAAGTCTGTACACCATAGTGTACATGGAGCAAGGTTCTTATCGATTCAACTTTGCTATTTTTACACTGATTTTTGACACATTGTTTTGACACCTGCAGTGTTGTCAAATGTCAATTGGATGAGAGTACTGTTTGAAATTTAAACTGTCCAACAGGGTAATGTCACGTGGTAAAGTGTAAACTAAAGTGTATAGCATAGTGTACATGTAGTAAGGTTCTTACCGATCGAACTTTGCTACTTGTACACTGATTTTTGACACGTTGTTTGACACTCGCATTGTTGTCAAGTGTCAATTGGATGGGAAAACTGTTCGAAATTTAAACTGTCCAGCTGGGTAACGTCATGTGGCAAAGTGTAGAAAACTAAAGTGTACACCATAGTGTACATGTAGCAAGGTCCTTGCCGATTGAACTTTCTAATTTGTAAACTGATTTTTGACACGTTGTTTGACATTTGCATTGTTGTCAAGTGTCAATTGGATGAGAAAACTATTCAAAATTTAAACTGTCCAACTGGGTAACGTCACGTGGAAAAATGTAAACTAAAGTGTACACCATAGTGTACATGTAACAAGGTCCTTACCGGTTGAACTTTGTAATTTGTAAACTAACTTTTTACACGTTGTTTGACACTTGCATTGTTGTCAAGTGCCAACTGGTTGAGAAAACTGTTTGAAATTTAAACAGTCCGATACGGTAATGTCACATGGCAAAGTGTAAACTACAGTGCTCACCATAGTGTAAATGTAGCAAGGTTCCTACTGATTGAATTCTGCCATTTGTACACTAATTTTTGACACGTTGTTTGACACTTACATTATTGTAAAGTGTCAATTGGATGGGAAAACTATTCGAAATTTAAACTGTCAAACTAGGTAACGTCATGTGGCAAAGTGTAAACTAAAATGCATACCATAGTATACATTGATTTTTGACACGTTGTTTGACATTTGTATTGTTGTCAAGTGTCAATTGGAAGGGAAGACTGTTTGAAATTTATACTGTCCAACAGGGTAATGTAACGTGGCAAAGTTTAAACTAAAGTGTGTACACCATAGTGTACATGTAGCAAGGTTCTTAATGATTGAACTTTGTTATTTGTACACTGATTTTGACACACTGTTTGACACTTGCATTGTTGTCAAGTGTCAATTGGATGGAAAAACTGTTCGAAATTTAAACTGTCCAACTAGGAAAGTGTAAACGAAAGCGTATACCATAGTGTACATGTGGCAAGGTCCTTCCCGATTGAACATTGCAATTTGTAAACTAATTTTTGACACTTTTTTTACATTTGTATTGTTGTCAAGTGTCAACTGGATGGGAAATATGTTCGAAATTTAAACTGTCGAACTGGGTATCGTCACGTGGCAAAGTGTAACTAAAGTGTAGACCATAGTGTACATGTAGCAAGGTCCTTACCGATTTAACTTCGTAATTTGTAAACTGATTTTTGACACATTTTTTAACACTTGCATTGTTTTCAAGTGTCAATCGGTTGGGAAAACTGTTTGAAATTTAAGCTGTCCGATAGGATAACGTCACGTGGCAAAGTGTAAACTAAAATGCACACCATAGTGCCCATGTACCAAGGTTCTTACCGATTGAACTTTTCTATTTGTACATTGATTTTTGACACGTTGTTTGACACTTGCATTATTGTCAAGTGTCAATTGGATGGAAAAACTATTTGAAATTTAAACAGTCCAACTAGGTAACTTCACAAGGCAAAGTGTAAACTGAAATGCACACCATAGTGTCCATGTACCAAGGTTCTTACCGATTGAACTTTTCTATTTGTACATTGATTTTTGACACATTGTTTAACACTTGCATTGTTGTCAAGTGTCAATTGGATGGGAAAATTGTTTGAAATTTATACTGTCCAACAGTGTAATGTCACGTGGCAAAGTGTAAACTACAGTTTTCACCACAATGTACATGTAGTAAGGTTCCTACCGATTGAACTTTGCTATTTATACACTGATTTTTGACACATTGTTCGACACTTAAATTGTTGTCAAGTGTTAATTGGATGGGAAAATGGTTCAAAATTTAAACATTCCAACTGGGTAATGTCACGTGGTAAAGTGTAAACTAAAGTGTACACCAAAGTGCACATGTAGCAAGGTTCTTACCGATTGAACGCTGCTATTTGTACATTGATTTTTACACGTTGTTTGACACGTGCATCATTTTAAAGTGTCAATTGGATGGGAAAACTATTTGAAATATATACTATCCAACAGGGTAATGTCACATGGCAAAGCTTAAACTAAAGTGTGTACACCATAGTGTATATGTAGCAAGGTTCTTACTGATTGAACTTTGCTATTTGTACATTGATTTCTGACACGTTGTTTGACACTTGCATTATTGTCAAGTATCAATTGGATGGGAAAACTATTTGAAATTTATACTATCCAACAGGGTAATGTCACGGGGCAAAGTGTAAACTAAAGTTTGTACACCACAGTGTACATAGAGCAAGGTTCTTATCGATTCAACTTTGCTATTTTTACACTGATTCTTGACACATTGTGTTGACACCTGCATTGTTGTTGAATGTCAATTGGATGAGAATACTATTTGAAATTTAAACTATCCGACAGGATAATGTCACGTGGCAAAGTGTAAACTAAAGTGTATAGAATAGTGTACATGTAGTAAGATTCTTACCGATTGAACTTTGCTACTTGTACACTGATTTTTGACACGTTGTTTGACACTCGCATTGTTGTCAAGTGTCAATTGGATGGGAAAACTGTTAGAAATTTAAACTGTCCAGCTGGGTAACGTCACGTGGTAAAGTGTAGAAAACTAAAGTGTACACCATAGTGTACATGTAGCATGGCCCTTACCGATTGAACTTAGCTATTTGTACGCTGATTTTTGACAGGTTGTTTAACGCTTGCATTGTTGTCAAATGTCAATTGGATGGTAAAACTGTTTGAAACGTAAACTGTCCAATAGGGTAATGTCACTTTGCAAAGTGTAAACCAAAGTGTACACCATAGTGTATTTGTAGCAAGGTCCTTACCGATTGAACTTTGCAATTGGTAAACTAACTTTTTACACGTTGTTTGACACTTGCATTGTTGTCAATTGTCAACTGGTTGAGAAAACTATTTAAAATTTAAGCTGTTCAATAGGGTAATGTCACATGGCAAAGTGTAAACTACAGTGTTCACCATAGTGTAAATGTAGCAAGGTTCCTACCGATTGAACTTTGCCATTTGTACACTAATTTTTGACACATTGTTTGACACTTACATTGTTGTAAAGTGTCAATTGGATGAGAAAACTGTTCGAAATTTAAACTGTCCAACTGGATAACGTCACGTGGCAAAGTGTAAACCGAAATGTACACCATAGTGTACATGTATCAAGGTTCTTACCGATTGAACTTTACTATTTGTACATTGATTTTTGACACGTTGTTTGACATTTGTATTGTTGTCAAGTATCAATTGGATGGGAAGACTGTTTGAAATTTATACTGTCCAACAGGGTAATGTAGCATGGCAAAGTTTAAACTAAAGTGTGTACACCATAGTGTACATGTAGGAGGGTTCTTAATGATTGTACTTTGCTATTTGTACACTGATTTTGACACACTATTTGACACTTGCATTGTTGTCAATTGTCAATTGGATGGGAAAACTGTTCAAAATTTAAATTGTCCAACCGGGTAACGTCATGTGACAAAGTGTAAACGAAAGCATACACCATAGTGTACATGTAGCAAGGTCCTTCCCGATTGAACATTGCAATTTGTGAACTGATTTTTGACACGTTTTTTTACATTTGCATTGTTGTCAAGTGTCAACTAGATGGGAAATATGTTCAAAATTTAAACTGTTGAACTGGGCATCATCACGTGGCAAAGTGTAACTAAAGTGTAGACCATAGTGTACATGTAGCAAGGTCCTTACCAATTGAACTTTGTAATTTGTAAACTGATTTTTGACACATTGTTTAACACTTGCATTGTTGTCAAGTGTCAATCGGTTGGGAAAACTGTTTGAAATTTAAACTGTCCGATAGGATAACGTCACGTGGCAAAGTGTAAACTAAAATGCACACCATAGCGCCCATGTACCAAGGTTCTTACCGATTGAACTTTTCTATTTGTACATTGATATTTGAGACGTTGTTTTACACTTGCATTGTTGTCAAGTGTCATTTGGATGGGAAAACTATTCGAATATTAAACTGTACAACAGGGTAATGTCACGTGGCAAAGTGTACACTAAAGTGTACACCATAGTGTACATGTAGCAATGTTCTTACCGATTGAACTTTGCTACTTGTAAACTAATTTTTAACACATTATTTAACACTTGCATTGTTGTCAACTGCCAATCAGATGGGAAAACTGTTTGAAATTTAAACCGTCCAACTGGGTAACGTCACATGGTAAACTGTAAACTAAAGTGTACACCATTGTGTACATGTAGCAAGGTCCTTACCGATTGAACTTTGTGATTTTTAAACTTATTTTTTACTCATTTTTTAACATTTACATTGTCGTCAAGGCTCAATTGGTTGGGAAAACTATTTGAAATTTAAACAGTCCAACATGGTAATGTCACGTGGCAAAGTGCAAACTAGAGTATACACCATCGTGTACATAGCAAGGTTCTAACCGATTGAACTTTGCCATTTGTACACTGATTTTTAACATGTTGTTTGACCCTTGCATTGTTATCAAGTGTCAATTGGATGGGAAACTATTTAACATTTAAGCTGTCCATTGGGATAATTTCACTTGGCGAAGTGTAAACTAAAGTGTACATGTAGCAAGGTTCTTACATATTGAACTTTGCTATTTGTACACTGAGTTTTGACACGTTATTTTACACTTGCATTGTCGTCAAGTGTCAATTGGATGGGAATTTTTTTTGAAATTTAAACTATCCAGCAGGGTAGTGTCACATGGCAAAGTGTAAACTAAACTAAAGTTTACACTATAGTGTAAATGCCGCAAGGTTCTTACCGATTAAACTTTGCTATTCGTACACTGATTTTTGACACATTGTTTGACACTTGCATTGTTGTCAAGTGTTAATTGGATGGGAAAACTTTTTGAAATTTATACTGTCCAACACGATAATATCATATGGCAAAGTGTAAACTAAAGCATACCCCACAATGTACATGTAGCAAGGTTCTTACCGATTGAACTTTGTTATTTGTACAAAAATTTATCATGTCCAATAAGGTAATTTCACGTGGCATAGTGTAAACTAAGGTGTGTACACCATAGTGTAAATGTAGCAAGGTTCTTATTGATTGAACTTAGCTATTTGTGCGCTGATTTTTGACAGGTTGTTTAACACTTGCATTGTTGTCAAATGTCAATTGGATGGCAAAACTGTTTGAAACGTAAACTGTCCAATAGGGTAATGTCACTTTGCAAAGTGTAAACCAAAGTGTACACCATAGTGTACATGTAGCAAGGTCCTTACCGATTGAACTTTGCAATTTGTAAACTAACTTTTTACACGTTGTTTGACACTTGCATTGTTGTCAATTGTCAACTGGTTGAGAAAATTGTTTAAAATTTAAACTGTTCGATAGGGTAATGTCACTTGACAAAGTGTAAACTACAGTGTACATGTAGCAAGTTTCATACCGATTGAGCTTTGCTCTTTGTACGCTAATTTTTGACACATTGTTTGACATTTACATTACTGTCAAGTGTCAGTTGGATGAAAAAATTGTTTGAAATTTAAGCTATCCAACAGGGTAATATCATGTGGTAAAGTGTAAACTAAAGTGTGTCACACTATACTGTACAAATAGGAAGGTTCTTTCAGATTGAGCTTTGCTATATGTACATAGATTATTGACACGTTGTTAGACATCTCCATTCTTGTCAAGTGTCAATTGGAAGGGAAAATTGTTTGAAATTTAAACTGTCCATCAAGGTAATGATGCATGGTAAAGTGTAAACTAAAGTGTACACCATAGTGTACATATCGCTAGGTTTTTACCGATTGAACTTTGCTATTTGTACACTTATTTTGACAAGTTCTTTGACACTTGCATTGTTGTAAAGTGTCAATTGAATGGGAAAACTATTTGAAATTTAAGCTATCAAACAGGGTATTGTCACCTGGTAAAGTGTAAATTAAAGTGTACACCATAGTGTACACGTAGCAAGGTCCTTACCTATTGACTTTTCTATATGTACACAAATTTTTGACACGTTGTTTGACACTTGCATTGTTTGGATAGAAAAACTGTTTGAAATTTATACTATCCGACAGGGTAATGACGTATGGGAAAGTGTAAATAAAGTGTGTACACAATATTGTACATGTAGCAAGGTTCTTACCGATTGAACTATGCTATTTGTACACTGATTTTTGACACATTGTTTGACATTTGCATTATTGTCAAGTCTAAATTGGATGGGAAAACTATTTGAAATTTAAACTGTCCAACAGGGTAATGTCACATGGCAAAGTGTAAACTAAAGTGTACACCATTGTGTACATGTAGCAAGGTCCTTACCGATTGAACTTTGCTGTTTGTACACTGATTTTTGACACATTGTTTGACACTCGCATTGTTGTCGAGTGTTAATAGGATGGAAAAATTGTTTGAAATTTAAACTGTCCAATAGGGCAATGTCACAAGGTAAAGTGTAAACAAGAGTGTACACCATAGTGTACATGTAGCAAGGTTCATACCTATTGAGCTTTGCTATTCTCACACTGATTTTTGACACGTTGTTTGACACTTGCATTGTTGTCAAGGGTTAATTGGATGGAAAAATAGTTTAAAATTTATACTGTTCAATAGGGTAATGTCACGTGGCAAAGTGTAAACTAAAGTGTGTACACCATAGTGTAAATGTAGCAAGGTTCTTACCTATTGAACTTTGCTATTTGTACACTGATATTTGACACATTGTTTGACACTTATATTATTTTCAAGTGTCGATTGGATGGGAAAACTCTTTGAAATTTATACTATCCAACAGGGTAATGTCACGTGACAAAGTGTAAACTAAAGTGTGTACACCTTAGTGTTCATGTAGCTAGGTTCTTACCGATTTAACTTTGCTACTTGTACATCGATTTTTGACATGTTGTGTTGACACCTACATTGTTGTCAAGTGTCAATTGGATGGGAAAACTGTTTGAAATTTAAACTATCCAAAAAGGTAATGTCACATGCAAAAAGTGTTAACTAAGGTGTACATGTAGCAAGGTTCATACCCATTGAACCTTACTATTGGTACATTGATTTTTTACACGTTCTTTGACACTTGCAATGTTGTCGAGTGTCAATTGAACGGGAAAAATATTTGAAATCTAAACTGTCCAACAGGGTAATGACGTGTGGCAAAGTGTAAACTAAAGTGCACACCATAGTGTACATGTCTCAATGTTCTTACCGATTGAACATTCCTATTTGTACACTGATTTTTGACACATCGTTCAACACTAGCATTGTCTTTGAGTGTCAATTGGACGTAAAAAAAAGTTTGAAATTTAAATTATCCAACAAGGCAATGCCACATGGCAAAGTATAAACTAAAGTATACACCATATTGTACATGTATCAAGGTTCTTATCGATTGAACTTTTCTATTTATACACTGATTTTTAAAACATTATTTGACACTTGCATTGTTGTCAAGTATCAATTGGATG
This sequence comes from Olea europaea var. sylvestris, assembly GCF_002742605.1. Taxonomy (NCBI): domain Eukaryota; kingdom Viridiplantae; phylum Streptophyta; class Magnoliopsida; order Lamiales; family Oleaceae; genus Olea; species Olea europaea. The sequence continues at coordinate 642,945 of NW_019230677.1, forward strand.
GGAAAATTGTTTGAAATTTAAATAGTCCAACTGGGTAATGTCACGTGGCAAAGTGTACACCATGGTCTACATGTTGCAAGGTTCTTACCGACAGAACTTTGCTATTTGTACATTGATTTTTGACAAGTTGTTTAAGACTTGCATTGTTGTCAAGTGTCAATTGGTTGAGAAAACTATTTGACATTTAAACTGTCCAACAGGGTAATGTCACGTGGCAAAGTGTTAACAAAAGTGTACACCATCGTGTACATGTAGCAAGGTCCTTACCGATTGAACTTTGCTATTTGTAAATTGATTTTTGACACGTTGTTTGACACTTGCACTATTGTCAAGTGTCAATTGGTTAGAAAACTGTTTGAAATTTAAACTGTTCGACAAGGTAATGTCATATGACAAAGTGTAAACTACAGTGTTCACCATAGTGTACGTGTAGCGAGGTTACTACCGATTGAACATTGTTGTTTGTACACTGATTTTTGACACGTTGTTTGACACTTGCCTTGTTGTCAAGTGTCAATTAGATGGGAAAACTATTTGAAATTTAAAATATCCAATAGGGTAATGTCACGTGGTAAAGTGTAAACAAAAATGTACATGTAGCAAGGTTTATACCGATTGAACTTTGCTATTGGAACACTGATTTTTGACTCGTTGTTTCACAATTGCATTGTTGTCAAGTGTCAATTGGATAGGAAAACTGTTTGAAATTTATACTGTCCAATAGGGTAATGTCACGTGGCAAAGTTTAAACTAAAGTGTGTACACCATTGTTTACATGTAGCAAGGTTCTTACTAATTGAATTTTGCTATTTGTACATTGATTCTTGACACGTTGTTTGACACTTGCAATGTTGTCAAGTGTCAATTGGATGGGAAAACTGTTTGAAATTTATATTATCAAACAGAGTAATGTCACGTGACAAAGTGTAAACGAAAGTGTACACCGTAGTGTACATGTGGCAAGATTCTTATCGATTTAACTTTGCTATTTTTACACTGATTTTTGACACGTTATTTTGACACCTGCATTATTGCCAAGTGTTAATTAGATGGGAAAACTATTTTAAATTTAAACTGTCCATCAGGGTAATACCACGTGGCAAAGTGTAAACTAAAGTGTACACCATAGTATACATGTAGCAGGGTCCTTACCGATTTAAAATTACTATTTGTACACTGATTTTTGACACTTGCATTATTGTCAAGTACCAATTGGATGGGAAAACTGTTTGAAATTTAAACTCTCCAATAGTGTAATGTCACGTGGCAAAGTGTAAACTAAAGTATACACCACAGTGTACATGTCGGAAGGTTCTTATCGATTGAACTTCACTAGTTGTACACCAATTTTTAACACGTTGTTTGACACTTGCATTGTTGTCAAGTGTCAATTAGATGGGAAAATTGTTTAAAATTTAAACTGTCCAATCGAGTAAAGTCACATGGTTAGGTGTAAACTACAGTGTACACCATAGTGTACATGTATCAAGGTTCTTACCAATTGACCTTTACTATTTGTATACTGATTTTGGACACATTATTTGACACTTGCATTGTTGTCAAGTGTCAATTGGATGGGAAAATTGCTTGAAATTTAAACTGTCCAGCAAGGTAGTGTCACATGGTAAAGTGTCAACTAAAGTTTACACCATACTGTACATGCCGCAAAGTTCTTACCGATTGAACTTTTCTATTTGTACACTGATTTTTGACATGTTGTTTAACACTTGCATCATTGTCAAGTGTCAACTGGATGGAAAAATTGTTCGAAATTTATACTGTCCAACATGGTAATGTCACGTGGAAAAGTGTAAACTAAAGTGTACACCACAGTGTACATGTAGCAAGGTTCTTACCAATTGAACTTTGTTATTTGTACACTGATTTTTGACCCGTTGTTTGACACTTGCATTGTTGTCAAGTGTCAATTGGATGGTAAAACTGTTTAACATTTATACTACCCAACTGGGTAATGTCACATGACAAAGTGTAGACTAAAGTGTGCATGCCATAGTGTACATGTAGCGAGGTTCTTACCGATTGAACTTTGCTATTTTTACACTGATTTTTGATAGGTTGTTCAACACTTGCGTTGTTGTCAAGTGTTTATTGTTTGGGAAAACTATTTGAAATTGAAACTGTCCAATAGGGAAATGTCACGTGGCAAAGTGTAAACTAAAGTGTACACCATTGTGCACATGTGGCAGGGTCCTTATTGATTGAACATTGCTATTTGAAAATTGATTTTTGACACGTTGTCTAACACTAGACAATGACAATTGCATTGTTGTCAAGTGTCAATTGGATGGGAAAATAGTTTTAAATTTAAACTATCCAACAGGGTAATGTCACGTGACAAAGTTCAAACTAAAGTGTACTCCATTGTGTACAAGTAGCAAGGTTCTTACCGATTGAACATTGCTATTTGTACACTGATTTTTGACACGTTGCTTGACACTTGCATTGTTTTCAAGTGTCAATTAGATGGGAAAATAGTTTCAAATTTAAACTATCCAACAGGTAATGTCGCGCGGCAAATTGTAAATTGAAGTGTACACCATAGTGTACATGTAGCAAAGTCCTTACACATTGAACTTTGCTATTTGTACACTGATTTTTGACACGTTGTTTGACACTTGCATTGTTGTCAAGTATAAATTGGATAGGAAAACTACTTGAAATTTAAACTTTCCAGCATGATAATGTCACGTGGAAAAGTGTAAACTAAAGTGTACATCATAGTGTACATGTAGAAAGGTTCTTACCGACTGAACTTTGCCATTTGTACACTGATTTTTGACACGTTGTTTGACACTTGCATTTTGTCAAGTGTCAATTGGATGGGAAAACTGTTTTAAATTTATACTGCCCAACTGGGTAATTTCACATGGCAAAGTGTTGACTAAAGTGTGTATACCATAGTGTACATATAGCGAGGTTCTTACCGATTAAACTTTGTTATTTGTACACTAATTTTTAACACGTTGTTTGACACTTGCGTTGTTGTCAAGTGTCCAATGGTTGGGAAAACAATTTGAAACTTAATCTGTCCAATAGGGTAATGTCATGTGACAAAGTGTAAACCATTGTGTACATGTGGCAAGGTTCTTACAGATTGAACATTGCTATTTGTACACTAATTTTTAACACGTTGTCTGACACTAAAAATTGACACTTGTATTATTTCAAGTGTCAATTGGATGGAAAAATAGTTTTAAATTTAAATTGTCCAACAAGGTAATGTCACCTGGCAAAGTACAAACTAAATTGTGTACAAGTAGCGAGGTTCTTACCGATTGAACATTGCTATTTGTACACCGATTTTTGACACGTTGTTTGACACTTACATTGTTGTCAAGTGTTAATTATAGGAAAACTGTTTCAAATTTAAACTGTCCAACAGGATAATGTCGTACGACAAATTATAAACTGAAGTGTACACCATAGTGTACATGTAGCAAGGTCCTTACATATTGAACTTTGCTATTTGTACACTGATTTTTGACACGTTGTTTGACACTTGCATTGTGTCAAGTGTAAATTGGATGGGAAAACTACTTGAAATTTAAACTTTCCAGCAGAATAATGTCACGTGGCAAAGTGTGCATCATAGTGTACGTGTAGAAAGGTTCTTACCGACTGAACTTTGCGATTTGTACACTGATTTTTGACACGTTGCTTGACACTTGCATTTTGTCAAGTGTCAATTGGATTGGAAAACTGCTTGAGATTTATACTGTCTAACAGGGTAATGTCACGTGGCAAAGTGTAAACTAAAGTATACACTATAGTGTACATGTAGCAAGGTCCTTACTGATTGACCATTGCTATTTTTATACTAATTTTGACACGTTGTTTCACACTTGCATTATTTTCAAGAGTCAATTGGATGGAAAAACTGTTTGAAATTTAAACTATCCAACAAGGTAATGTCAAGGGACAAAGTGTAAACTAAAGTGTACACCACAGTATAAAAGTCGCAAGGTTCTTATCGATTGAACATTGCTATTGGTACATTAATTCTTGACACGTCGTTTGACACTTGTATTGTGGTCAAGTGTCAATTGGATGAGAAAACTATTTGAAATTTAAACAGTCCAGCAAGGTAATGTCACGTGGCAAATTGTAAGCTAAAGTGTAAACCATAGTGTACATGTTGTAAGGTTCTTACTGACAGAACCTTGCTATTTGTACATCGATTTTTGACACGTTGCTTGACACTTGCATTATTGTCAAGTGTCAATTGGAAGGGAAAACTATTTGAAATTTATACTATCTAATAGGGTACTGTCACATGGCAACGTGTAAACTAAGGTGTACACCATAGTGTACATGTCGCAAGGTTCTTACCGATTGAACTTTACTATTTGTACACTGATTTTTAACACGTTGTTTGACACTTGCATTGTTGTGTAAACTAAAGTGTACACCATAGTATACTTGTAGAAAGGTTCTTACCGATTGAACTTTACTATTTGTACACTGATTTTTAACACGTTGTTTGACATTTGCAATATTGTCAAGTGTCAGTTGGATTGGAAAACTATTTACAATTTATACTATCTAATAGGGTACTGTCACATGGCAACGTGTAAACTAAGGTGTACACCATAGTGTACATGTTACAAGCTTTTTATCGATTGAAATTTGCTATTTGTACAATGATTTTTGACACGTTGTTTGACACTTGCATTGTTGTAAATTGTCAATTGGATGGGAAAACTGTTTGAAATTTAAATAGTCCAATAGGGTAATGTCACGTGGAAAAGTATAACCTAAAGTGTACACCATAGTGTACATGTGGCAAGGTTCTTACCGAATGAACTTTGCTGTTTGTACACTGATTTTTGACACCTTGTTTGACACTTGCATTGTTGTCAAGTGTCAATTGGATGGGAAAACTATTTGAACTTTAAACTGTCCAACAGGATAATGTCACGTACCAAAGTGTAAACGAAAGTGTACACCATAGGGTACACGTAGCAAGGTTCTTACCAATTGAACTTTGCTATTTGTACACTGATTTTTGACACCTTTTTGAGACTTGTATTGTTGTCAAGTGTCAACTGGATGGAAAAACTGTTTGAAATTTAAACTGTCCAATAGGGTAATGTCACGTGACAAATTGTAAACTAAAGTGTACACCGTAGTGTACATGTAGCAAGGTTCTTACCGATTGAGCTTTGCTATTTGTACACTGATTTTTGACACGGTGTTTGACACTTGCATTATTGTCAAGTGTCAATTGGATGGGAAAACTATTTCAAATTTAAACAGTCCAATAGGGTAATGTCACGTGACAAATTGTAAACTAAAGTGTACACCATAGTATACTTGTAGAAAGGTTCTTACCGATTGAACTTTACTATTTGTACACTGATTTTTAACACGTTGTTTGACACTTGCAATATTGTCAAGTGTCAATTGGATTGGAAAACTATTTACAATTTATACTATCTAATAGGGTACTGTCACATGGCAACGTGTAAACTAAGGTGTACACCATAGTGTACATGTTACAAGCTTTTTATCGATTGAAATTTGCTATTTGTACAATGATTTTTGACACGTTGTTTGACACTTGCATTGTTGTAAATTGTCAATTGGATGGGAAAACTGTTTGAAATTTAAGTAGTCCAATAGGGTAATGTCACGTGGAAAAGTATAACCTAAAGTGTACACCATAGTGTACATGTGGCAAGGTTCTTACCGAATGAACTTTGCTGTTTGTACACTGATTTTTGACACCTTGTTTGACACTTGCATTGTTGTCAAGTGTCAATTGGATGGGAAAACTATTTGAACTTTAAACTGTCCAACAGGATAATGTCACGTGGCAAAGTGTAAACGAAAGTGTACACCATAGGGTACATGTAGCAAGGTTCTTACCAATTGAACTTTGCTATTTGTACACTGATTTTTGACACCTTTTTGAGACTTGTATTGTTGTCAAGTGTCAACTGGATGGGAAAACTGTTTGAAATTTAAACTGTCCAATAGGGTAATGTCACGTGACAAATTGTAAACTAAAGTGTACACCGTAGTGTACATGTAGCAAGGTTCTTACCGATTGAGCTTTGCTATTTGTACAATTATTTTTAACACGTTGTTTGACACTTATATTATTGTCAAGTGCCAATTGGATGGAAAAGCTTCTTGAAATTTATACTATCTAACAGGGTACTATCACATGGCATAGTGTAAATTAAGGTGTACACCATAGTGTACATGTAGCGAGGTTCTTATTGATTGAACTTTGCTATTTGTACACTAATTTTTGACACGTTGTTTGACACTTGCATCATTGTCAAGTGTCAATTGGATGGGACAACTATTTGAAATTTAAATTGTCCAGCAGGTAGTGCCACGTGGCATAGTGTAAACTAAAGTGTATACCATAGTGTACCTGTAGCAAGTTTCTTATCGATTGAACTTTAATATTTGTACACTGATTTTAAACACATTGTTTAACACTTACATTGTTGTCAAATCTCAATTGGATGGGAAAAATTTTTCAAATTTAAGCTGTCCAACAGGGTAATGTCACGTGGAAAATTGTAAACTAACGTGTACACCATAGTGTACATGTAGCAAGGTCCTTACCGATTGAACTTTGCTATTTGTACACTGATTTTTGACATGTTGTTAATGCTTACATTGTTGTCAAGTGTCAATTGGGTGGTAAAATTGTTTGAAAGTTAAATAGACCAACAAGGTAATGCCACGTGGCAAAGTGTAAACTAAAGTGCACACCATAGTGTACATGTAGCAAGGTTCCTACCAATTGAACTTTCCTATTTGCACATTGATTTTTGACCCTTGTTTGACACTTCCATTGTTGTCAAGTGTCAATTGGATGGAAAAACTGTTTGAAATTTAAATAGTCCAATAGGATAATGTCACGTGACAAAGTGTAGACTAAAGTGTACACCATAGTGTACATCTAGCAAAGTTCTTACCGATTGAAATTTGATATTTGTACACTGATTTTTGACACGTTGTTTGACACTTGCATTGTTGTCAAGTGTCAATAGGATTAGAAAACTGTTTGAAATCTAAAATGTCCAACTTGGTAATGTCACGTGGCAAAGTGTGAATTAATGTGTACCCCATAGTGTACATGTAGCAAGGTTCTTATTGATTGAACTTTGCTATTTGTACGCTGATTTTTGACATGTTGTTTGACACTTACATTGTTGTCATGTGTCAATTGGATGGGACAGTAGTTTGAAATTTAAACTGTCCAGTAGGGTAGTGCCACGTGGCAAAGTGTAAACTAAAGTGTATACCATAGTGTAAGTGTAGCAAGGTTCTTACCGATTGAACTTTGATACTTGTACAATGATTTTTATCACATTGTTTGACATTTGCATTGTTGTCAAGTCTTAATTGGATGGGGAAAATGTTTTAAATTTAAACTGTCCAATAGGGGAATGTCACGTGGCAAATTGTAAACTAAAGTGTACACCATAGTGTACATGTAGCAAGGTCCTTATCGATTGAATTTTGCTATTTGTACACTGATTTTTGACATGTTGTTTAACACTTACATTGTTGTCAAGTATCAATTGGATGGGAAAATTGTTTGAAATTTAAACAGTCCAAAAAGGGAATGCCACGTGGCAAAGTTTAAACTAAAGTGTACATGTAGCAATGTTCTTACCAGTTGAACTTTGCTATTTGTACACTGATTTTTGACACGTTGTTTGGCACTTACATTGTTGTCAAGTGTTAATTGAATGGGAAAACTGTTTGAAATTTAAACAGTCCAACAGGGTAATACCACGTGGTAAAGAGTAAACTAATGTGTACACCATAGTGTACATGTAGTAAGGTTCTTACCGATTGAACTTTGCTATTTGTACACTGATTTTTGACATGTTGTTTGACACTTGCATTGTTGTCAAGTGTCGATTAGATGGGAAAACTATTTAAAATTTAAACTGTCTAATATTGTAATGTCATGTTGCAAACTGTGAACTAAAGTATACACTATAGTGTACACGTAGCAAGGTTCTTACCGATTGAACTTTGCTATTTGTACACTAAATTTTGACACATTGTTTGACACTTACGTTGTTGTCAAGTGTCGATTAGATGGGAAAACTATTTAAAATTTAAACTGTCTAATATTGTAATGTCATGTTGCAAACTGTGAACTAAAGTATACACTATAGTGTACACGTAGCAAGGTTCTTACCGATTGAACTTTACTATTTGTACACTAATTTAGTACACGTTGTTTGACAGTTGCATTGTTGTCAATTGTCAATTTGATGGAAAACTACTTGAAATTTAAACTGTCCAACAATGTAATGACACATGGCAAAGTGCAAACTAAAGCATACACTATAGTATACATGTCACAAGGATCTTACCGATTGATCTTTGCTATTTTTACACTGATTTTTGACATGTTGTTTGATGCTTGCAGTGTTGTCAAGTGTCAATTGGATAGGAAAACTATTTGTAATTTAAATTGTCTAACAGTGTAATGTCACGTGGTAATGTGAAAAGTAAAGTGTACATCATGGTGCACATGTAGCAAGGTCCTTACCGATTGAACTTTACTATTTGTACATTGATTTTCAAAACGTTGTTTGACACTTACATTGTTGTCAATTGGATGGGAAAACTGTTTGAAATTTAAACTGTCCAACAGGGTAGTGCGACTTGGCAAAGTGTAAACTATAGTGTATATCATAGTATACATGTGGCAAGGTTCTTACCGATTGAACTTTGCTATTTGCACACTAATTTTTGACACATTGTTTGACACTTGCATTGTTTTCAAATGTCAATTGGATGGGAAAATTGATTGAAATTTAAACAATCCAATAGGGTAATGTCATGTGGCAAAGTGTAAAGTAAAGTGTACACCATAGTATACATGTAGCAAGGTTCTTACCGATTGAACTTTGCTATTTGTACACTGATTTTTGGCACGTTGTTTGACACTTGCTGTAGAACCCCAAATAATTCTAGACACCTTATTGGCACTAAGACATGAATATTGGATGACTAAAGAATACTTTAGATTTTTAGTCTCATTTAAGACTCATTTTTCACATAGGAAACATTTGATTTGGAAAATGATATCTAAATAAAAGTTACATCTCTTTGAGTTAGCTTTCCAACTCACTTTGAATTATGACAATCGGATATTGGGAGAAGAAGTTATGATAGAAACGCTGAAGGCTGTGCAGTGTCAACCAGACTACAACCGGTTGACCGAAACTGCCTGAAATGAAAATTCTCATTTTTCTATAGAATTTAAATATTTATTTTCATCAATTATTTTCTCAAAGGGCCACCCACATTTTTGGCAATAAAAACCCCACTAAATTGAAGCATTTAACCTCAAACTTAAATGGCACCCATGTTTTCTCTCTTAAATGAAATTTAACCCTTCATTTGCTTTAAGTTATAGGATATTTACCTATAAATAGAGACCTCATTTCACTCATTTGTCCTTACACCAAAAGCAAGAGCTTTTACATACTAAAGAAAGAGTTTCCAAGAGAGAAAAAGAGAGAGAGGAAAACTATTTTTCCTAGAAGTTTAAGTGTTTTCAAACATCAATTCTCAACGATTTTCAAACATCCAAGGAGTGCATTTCTTTCAACGTCCAAGTTTCATTGAAGTTTTCAATCCAAGTTTTCAAAGTTTCAAAAGCATCAATCAAGGTAGGTAGAGGTGCAATGTGTTTAATCGTGTTAAGTTATAAGTTTCGATTCATGTTAATGCTTGTATGTTAAATGGTACTCTGGTACGGCATATCCCTCTATGTTAATGGTTGTATGTCAAATGGTACTCCGGTACGGCATACCCCTCTATGTTGAAGAAATATTTGTATGTCAAATGGTGCCCTCGGGTACGGCATACCCCTTCATGTCAAATGGTGCCTCCGGGTGCGGCATGTATGAAAAGTTATAAAGTTAATGTTTTGAAATGTACAGCGTGATCACGAATGCACCTATGACACCTATTGAGTTTTTCAACTCACGGGTTTAATCCCATCTCTACAGATTGAAAGAATTCTACCTCGGGCATGGATGGAGGAGAAGATAGAGAGTGATGCAACGAGCCCATGGAAATCCAGTGAATAAGTGATTTGGATTTATTTTTATGAAATGTTTTCCAACGTTATTTCTTTAAAGTTTTGAATAACGCATAATGCGAGAACAAGTTATGTTTTCTTCAAATAAATTACATGTTGTTGTTTTGAAAAATGATTCACTATTTTTGTTTAAAGTATTTGAAGTATTGTTATTTAAATTATTATCCGAAGATGTAAGCTTCCACCAAAACGTATACACCTGTTACTAAACCACCGGTTAAGCTAAGTAAAGTAAGTAGCGTTCCGGTCCACTAGGGGTCGGGCGTTATAGCGTGGTATCAGAGCACGGTTTAGCCAGTTCTGTATATTAAGTATTTTAAAAAAAAAAGTTTAGCCGGTTCTGCAAACCAAGTTTTTTTTTTTTTTTTTAAAAACAAAGGGAGAATGAAAAGTTTTAGGTATTCCATGGCATCATGCATCCATCCATCAATCTCATCCTATGGCCTAGGTATGTTCATGTTTAAAGTTAATGATTATGTTTATGTTATGATGCTTTTATATGATTTAGAGATGTGTTATTTAAAGATATGTAATGGACTTGGGCAAAAGCTAAGGCTTAAAGGGAATTGCATGATATGAAAGTTTAAATATTTGCATGTTTTCTTTAAGCAAAGAAAAAGTATGATATATGTGAAAATGCAACAGATATGGCTCGTAGAATGGCTAGGGCATATAGAGAAGCATTGAACCGTAGAATTGCTATTCATTCCTATGAAAACTATATAACTGATCCGACCCGACCGCTTAGCGAATATGTGTATGACATCTATGAGAGATGCATGACGGCGGTTAATGATGGTATGGAGATCACGCATATTGAGGCCATAAATAACCTCATACACTCCCTCCCACCTCAATGGGGGAGATATGGGAGTCACGGTTAGAGATGAAATGTTAGAAGGCAACCCGAACCTGTTTGAGTTTGAGAGGTATTGCCATGCCCTGATTGATTTGTGGGATGATGTAATCCATGAGGAGCCTGAGGAGGAACCTTTGGCTGAGGAAGAAGATCCTAAAGAAGAACCCGAGGATGGTTTGGAGAATGATCCTGAGCCTGAGCCACAGGTTGAGATGGACATAGAGTTCGGACCTGAGGCGGAAGACTCCTCCGAAGATGAAGCTCCAACAAAGAAGATCCGTAGAACTTATAGGGATTAGATTTAAATCCTTGTAATAGCTTCCCTTATGTCAAGAAATAAAATACTATCTTCTTTGCTTTAGTATTCGAAGAATGAAACTAATAAGAACCATATGTTTTGTCTAAAGGAAATGGCC
>NW_019230677.1:654469-672423 GCF_002742605.1 Olea europaea var. sylvestris
GTTAGTATTCCTTCGGGCAACCCTTTGAATACTGATAGAATAGCCAAGTCAGTAAGTATCAAAGTTGAGGGAAAACCAGTGGAAGCGAACCTATACATGATAGAAATGAAGGATTTTGATGTAATACTAGGCATGGATTGGTTAGGTTGTAATTACACCACCATCCGATGTAAGGAAATGGAAGTATCATTTTAGAAACCAGGAGAGGAACCATTTTTGTTCCTTGGAATGAAGATGAAACCCCTTAGTCGACTAGTATCGGCTTTACAAGCTGAGAAGATGTTGAGAAAAGAAACATGTCAAGGATATCTAGTAAGTATCTCAAGAGGGAAACAAGAGACGATAAGGGTTGAAGATGTACCAATAGTACGAGACTTCGTAGATGAGTTTCCAGAAAATCTATCTAGTATCCCATCTGATAGACAAGTGTAATTCACCATAGACCTAATTCCCAGGGCGGATCTAGTATTTAAGGCCCCATACCGAATGGCCCCAAAGGAACTACAAGAATTAAAGAAGCAGTTGCAAGAACTCCTAGATATGGGCTTCATACGACCAAGCGTATCTCCATGGGGTGCGCCAGTGTTGTTTCTAAAGAAGAAAGATGGAAGCGTGAGGATGTACATCGATTATAGGGAGATAAATCGATTAACCATCAAGAATAAGTACCCACTCCCGAGGATCGAGGATCTGTTAGATCAACTGAAAGGAGCTAAGGTATTTTCCAAGATCGACTTATGATCGAGATACAATCAAACGAAAGTAGAGATAAAGGATATACCTAAGACAGCTTTTAGAACTTGATATGGATACTACGAGTTTACGGTGATACCATTTGGGCTAGCCAATGCACCTACAGTGTTCATGGACCTAATGAATCGAGTGTTTCATCAATACTTGGATAAGTTTGTCATAGTCTTCATCGATGACATTCTGATATATTCCAAGAGTAAGGAGCAACAAGAAGAGCACTTGAGAATAGCCTTAGAGGTATTACGCAAGGAGAAGTTGTATGCCAAATTCAAGAAGTGCGAGTCTTGGTTTGAACGAGTTGGATTTCTTGGACATGTAGTTACTGCCCAAGGGATTGAAGTAGATCCAGCAAAAGGAGAAGCAGTAACCAATTGGAAAGTACCAACAAATGCTGGCAAAGTACGGAGTTTTCTAGGATTGGCTGGATATTATAGGAGATTCATAGAAGGATTCTCCAAAATAGCTGGACCAATGATGCAGCTTACAAGGAAGGGAGTAAAATTCTAATGGATGGAAAAATGCGAACAAAGTTTTCAAGAACTTAAGCAGAAGTTGATAGCAGCACATGTATTAACAATACTTGAAGGTACGAAAGGGTTTGTTATATACAGCGATGCATCCAAGCGAGGATTGGGATGTGTACTGATGCAGAATGGAAAAGTGATAGCCTATGCTTCAAGACAATTGAAGAAACATCAGCAGAACTACCCGACGCATGATTTAGAACTTGCAGCGGTAGTACACACTTTGAAGATATGGAGACACTACTTGTATGGACGGAAGTGTGTTATTACACAGATCACAAAAGTCTCAAGTATTTCCTCACACAGAAGGAATTGAATATGCGACAAAGGCGATGGTTGGAATTGGTGAACAATTACGACTGCACTATTCACTACCATCCGAGTAAGGCTAATGTTGTGGCCGATGCTCTAAGTAGAAAATCAATGGGACAATTGATGTCACTACCCACCTCTCAAGTGGAGTTAGTCAAGGACTTGGAAAAGTTGCAGATCGAAGTGGTTACCACACCAGGACAAGTCACTGCTCGCCTAGCATCTTTAATAATTCGACCTACTCTTAGAGATCAAATTATAGAAGCACAAAATAAAGACTCATTTTTGCAGCAGATTAAGAATGATGTTGGTACCGATAAGAAAAAGGACTTTGGAATAGCTGAGGATCAGGCACTGATACTTAGAGAAAGAATTTGCGTTCCTAAGGATTAAGCCTTGAGAAACGAGATATTAAAAGAAGCTCATTCCACCCCGTACACCGCAAATCCTGGTGGTACGAAAATGTATCGAGATCTTCGAGATACATTTTGGTGGAGAAATATGAAAAGAAGTATAGGGTTGTACGTGCAGAAGTGCATGGTATGTCAACAGGTTAAGGCAGAACACCAAAAACCAGCTGGATTGTTAAATCCACTAGATATACCTGAATGGAAATGGGAAAATATCACGATGGACTTTGTGGTTGGATTCCCGAGGTCAGGAAGAGGAAATAATGCTATATAGGTAGTAGTGGATCGACTAACGAAGTCAGCTAATTTTCTTCCAGTGAAAATGACATTCAGTTTAGACCAATTGGACAGTTGTACATTAAAGAGGTTGTGAGATTACACGGTGTACCTGTATCCATTGTGTCTGATAGAGACCCAAGGTTCACGTCCAAATTTTGGAAAAGTCTACAAGGAGCTATGGGAACGAAGCTGAACTTTAGTACAGCAAATCACCCTCAGTCCGATGGTTAGTCTGAAAGGACCATCCAAACTTTGGAAGACATGCTGAGAACATGTGTTTTGAATCTAGGAGGTAATTGGGAGTCATACTTACCTCTAGTAGAGCTCGCTTATAATAACAGTTTCCAAGCAACTATTGGAATGGCACCATATGAAGCTCTCTATGGTAGAAGATGTAGATCCCCTGTTCATTGGGATGAAGTCGGAGAGAAGAGAGTTTTGGGACCAGAAATAGTTGAAAGGACGGTCGAGGTAATCGATAAGATCCATGCAAGAATAAAAGCAGCACAGGATCGACAAAAGAGCTATGCAGATACAAGGAGGAAGGATTTAGAATTCCAAGTTGGGGATAAAGTGTTTTTGAAAGTAGCATCGATGAAAGGTGTACTTAGAATTGGAAAGAAAGGCAAGCTACGACCCCGGTATATCGGACCTTTCGAGATACTTGATAGAGTCAGAAATGTGGATTACCGACTAGCTTTGCCACCTTTATTATCGGCAGTGCACAATGTGTTCCATATATCGATGATAAAGAAGTATGTACATGATCCTAATGATGTAGTGAGTTATCAAACCTTGGAGGTACAGAAATATTTATCGTATGAGGAATTACCGATCAATATATTGGATTGAAAAGTGCATAAACTAAGGAATAAAGAGATTCAGCTGGTTAAGATACACTGGAATCATCACGGCGTAGAAGAAGCCAAAGACAAGTATCCATCACTATTCGCCCAATCAGAAGGTAAATTTCAAGGACAAAATTTTAAGGTGTGGGGGATGTAGAACCCCAAATAATTCTAGACACCTTAGTGGCACTAAGACATGAATATTGGATGACTAAAGTATACTTCAGATTTTTAGTCTCATTTGAGACCCATTTTCGATAGAGAAAACATTTGATTTGGAAAATGATATCTAAATAAAGTTGTAGCTCTTTGAGTTAGCTTTTCAACACACTTTGAATTACCTCAATCGGATATCAAGAGAAGAAGTTATGATAGAAACACTGAAGGCTGTGCAGTGTCAATCAAACTACAACCGGTCGACTGAAACTGGCGGAAATGAAAATTCTCATTTTTCTCTAGAATTTAAATATTTATTTTCATCAATTATTTTCCAAAAGGGCCACCCACGTTTTTGGCAATAAAAACCCCACTAAATTGAAGCATTTAACCTCAAACTTAAATGGCACCCATGTTTTCTCTCTTAAATGATATTTAACCCTTCATTTTCTTTAAGTTATGGGATATTTACCTATAAATAAAGACCTCATTTCACTCATTTTTTTCTCACACCAAAAGCAAAAGATTTTACATACTAAAGAAAGAGTTTCCAAGAGAGAAAAAGAGAGGGAGGAAAACTATTTTTTCTAGAAGGTTAAGAAGTGTTTTCAAGCATCAATTCTCAACGGTTTTCAAACATCCAAGGAGTGCATTTCTTTCAACATCCAAGTTTCATCGAAGTTTTCAATCCAAGTTTTCAAAGTTTCAAAAGCATCAATCAAGGTAGGTACAGGTGCAATGTGTTTAATCGTGTTAAGTTATAAGTTTCGATTCATGTTAATGTTTGTATGTCAAATGGTACTCCGGTACGACATACCCCTCTATGTTGAAGAAATGTTCGTATGTCAAATGGTGCCCTCGGGTACGACATACCCCTTCATGTTAAATGGTGCCTCCGGGTATGGCATGTATGATAAGTTATAAAGTTAATGTAGCTTGATCACGAATGCACCTATGACACCTATTGAGTTTTTCAACTCACGGATCTAATCCCATCTCTACAGATTGAAGGAATTGTACCTCGGGCATGGATGGAGGAGAAGATGGAGAGTGATACAACGAGCCCATGGAAATCCAGTGAATAAGTGATTTGGATTTATATTTTGTGAAATGTTTTCCAATGTTATTTCTTTAAAGTTTTGAATAACGCAGAATGCGAGAACAAGTTATGTTTTCTTTAAATAAATTATATTTTCTTGTTTTGAAAAATGATTCAGTATTTTTGTTTAAAGTATTTGAAGTAAAGTTATTTAAATTATTATCCGAAGATATAAGCTTCATCTAAAATATATACACTTGTTACTAAACCATCGATTAAGCTAAGTAAAGTAAGTAGCATTCGGGTCCACTAGGGGTCAGGGCGTTACATAAACTGCCCAACAGGGCAATGTCACGTGGCGAAGTGTAAACTAAAGTGTACACCATAGTATACATGTAGTAAGTTTCTTACCGATTGAACTTTGCTATTTGTACACCGATTTTTGACACATTGTTCGACACTTGCATTGTTGACAAGTGTCAATTGGATGGGAAAACTAATTAAAATTTAAACTGTCCAACAGGATATTGTCAGGTGGAAAAGTGTAAACTAAAGTACACACCATAGTGTACATGTAGCAAGGTTCTTAACGATTGAACTTTGCTATTTGCATACCGATTTTTGACACGTTGTTTGACACTTGCATTGTTCTCAAGTGTCAATTGGATGGAAAACTATCTGAATCTTAAACTGTCCAAAGGGTAATGTGACGTGACAAAGTGTAAACTAAAGTATACTCCATAGTGCACATGTAGCAAGGTTCTTACCGATTGAACATTACTATTTGTACACTGTTTTGAACACGTTGTTTGACACTTGTATTGTTACCAAGTGTCAATTGGATGGGAATACAGTTTCAAATTTAAACTGTCCAATAGGTTAATGTCACATGGCAAAGTGTAAACTAAAGTGTGCACCATAGTATACATGTAGCAAGATTCTTACCGATTGAACTTTGCTATTTATACCAATTTTTGACACGTTGTTCAACTCTAGCATTGTTGTCAAGTGTCAATTGGATGGAAAAACTATTTGAAATTTAAACTGTCCAACAGGGTATTGTCACGTGGAAAAGTGTAAACTAAGGTTTACACCATAGTGCACATGTAGCAAGGTTCTTAACGATTGAACTTTGCTATTTACACAAAGATTTTTGACACGTTATTTGACACTTGCATAGTTGTCAAGTATCAATTGGATGGAAAACTGTTTGTAATTTAAACTGTCCAACAGGGTAATGTGACTTGGCAAAGTGTAAAATAAAGTGTACATCATAGTGTACAGGTAGTAAGGTTCTTACCGATTGAACTTTGCTATTTGTGAACTATTTTGGACACATTGTTTGACACTTGCATTATTGTCAAGTGTCAATTGGATGGGAGAACTATTTGAAAATTAAACTATCTAACAGGGTCATGTCGTGTGGTAAAGTGTAAACTAAAGTGTATATCAAGGTATACATGTAGTAAGGTTCTTACCGATTGAACTTCACTATTTGTACACTGATTTTTGAAACGTTGTTCGGCACTTGCATTGTTGTCAAGTGTCAATTGGATGGAGAAACTATTTGAAATTTAAACTATCCAGTGGGGTGTTTTCCCTTGGCCAAGTGTAAACTAAATTGTACACCATAGTGTACATGTAGCATGTTTTTAACGATTGAACTTTACTATTTGCACACAAATTTTTGACACGTTGTTTGACACTTGAATTGTTGTCAAGTGTCAATTGGATGGAAAACTGTTTGAAATTTAAACTACCCAATAGGGTAATGTGACGTGGCAAAGTGTTAACTAAACTGTACACCATTGTGTACATGTAGCAAGGTTCTCACCGACCGAACTTTGCTATTTGTACACTATTCTTGACACGTTATTTGACACTTACATTGTTGTCAAGTGACAATTGGATGGGAAATCTGTTTGAAAGTTAAACTGTCCAACAAGGTCATGTCACGTGGTAAAGTGTAAACTAAAGTATACACCATAGTATATATGTAGCAAGGTTCTTACAGATTGAACTTCGCTATTCGTACATTGATTTTTGACACGTTGTTCGACACTTACATTGTTGTCAATTGGATGGGAAAACTGTTTGAAATTTAAACTGTTCAACAGGGTATTGTCACGTGGTAAAGTGTATAATAGAGTATACACCATAGTACACATGTAGCAAGGTTCTTAAAGATTGAACTTTGCTATTTGCACACTAATTTTCGGCAAATTGTTCGACACTTGCATTGTTGTCCAGTGTTAAGTGGATGGAAAACTGTTCGAAATTTAAACTGTCCAATAGGGTAATGTGACGTGGAAAAGTGTAATCTAAAGTGTACACCATAGTGTTCATGTAGCAAGGTTCTTACTGATTGAACTTTGCTATTTGTACATTAATTTTCGACACGTTGTTTGACACTTTCATTGTTGTCAAGTGTCAATTGGATGGGAAAACTGTTTGAAATTTAAACTGTCTAGCGGAGTAGTGTCACGTGGCAAATTATAAACTAAAGTGTACACCATTGTGTACATGTCGCAAGGTTCTTACCGATTGAACTTTGCTATTTGTAGACTGATTTTTGACACGTTGTTTGACACTTGCATTGTCGTCAAGTGTCAATTGGATGGGAAAACTACTATTTGTACAGTGATTTTCGACACGATGTTTGACACTTGCATTGTCGTCAAGTGTCAATTGGATGGGAAAACTGCTATTTGTACACTGATTTTTGACACGTTGTTTGACACTTGGTTTGTTGTCAAGCATCAATTGGATGGGAAAACTGTTTAAAATTTAAACTGTCCAGCAGGGCAATGTCACGTGACAAAGTGTAAATTAAAGTGTTACACCATAGTGCACATGTAGCAAGGTTCTTACCGATTGAACTTTACTATTTGTACACTGATTTTTGACACATTGTTTGACACTTGTACTTTTGTCAAGTGTCGATTGGATGGGAAAACTATTTGAAATTTAAACTGTCCAATAGGGTAATGTCACATGGCAAAGTATAAACTAAAGTGTACACCATAGTGTACATGTGGGATGGTCTATATCGATTGAACTTTGCTATTTGGACACTAATTTCTGACACGTCGTTTGACACTTGCATTGTTGTCAAGTGTCAATTGAATAGAATTTGAAATTTAAACTGTCCAATAGGGTAATGTGACGTGGCAAAGTGTAATCTAAAGTTTACACCATAGTGTACATGTAGCAAGGTTCTTACCGATTGAACTTTGCTATTTGTACACTAATTTTCGACACGTTCTTTGACACTTGCATTTTTGTCCAATATCATTTGGATGGGAAAACTATTTGAAATTTAAATTGTCCAGCAGGGTAGTGTCACGTGGTAAATTACAAACTAAAGTGCACACCATAGTGTACATGTCTCAAGGTTCTTACCGATTGAACTTTGCTATTTGTACATTGATTTTTGACATGTTGTTTGACACTTGCGTTGCTGTCAAGTGTCAATTGGATGGGAAAAATGCTATTTCTACACTGATTTTTAACACGTTGTTTGACACTTGCGTTGTCATCAAGTGTCAATTGGATGGGAAAATTGCTATTTGTACAATGATTTTTGACACGTTGTTTGACACTTGCTTTGTTGTCAAGTGTCAATTGGATAGGAAAACTGTTTGAAATTTAAACAGTCCAGCAAGGTAATGTCACGTGACAAAGTGTAAATTAAAGTGTGTACACCATAGTGTACATGTGGTTTAACACTTGCATTGTTGTCAAGTGTCAATTGAAGGGAAAAACTGTTCGAAATTTAAACTGTCCAAGAGAGTAATGTCATGTGGCCAAGTGTACACAATAGTGTACATGTAGGATGGTTCATACCGATTGAACTTTACTATTTGTACACTAATTTTTGACACGTTTAACACTTGCATTGTTGTCAAGTGCCAATTGGATGGGAAAACTATTTGAAATTTTAACTGTCCAACAGGATAATGTCACGTGGCAAAGTTTAAACTAAAGTGTAAACCATAGTGTACATGTAGCATGGTTCTTACCGATTGAACTTCACTATTTTTACACCGATTTTTAGCACGTTGTTCGACACCTGCACTTTTGTCAAGTGTTGATTGGATGGGAAAACTATTTGAAATCTAAACTGTCTAATAGGGTAATGTCACGTGGCAAAGTGTAAATTAAAGTGTACACCATAATGTACATGTGACAAGGTTCTTACTGATTGAACTTTGCTATTTGTACACTGATTTTTAACACATTGTTTGACACCTGCACTTTTGTCAAGTGTTGATTGGATGGGAAAACTATTTGAAATCGAAACTGTCTAATAGGGTAATGTCACGTGGCAAAGTGTAAACTAAAGTGTACACCATAGTGTACATGTGGGATGGTTTATATCAATTGAACTTTGCTATTTGGACACTAATTTTTGACACGTTTGACACTTGCATTGTTTTCAAGTGTCAACTGGATAGAATTTGAAATTTAAACTGTCCAATAGGGTAATGTGACGTGGCAAAGTGTAATCTAAATTGTACACCATAGTGTACATGTAGCAAGGTTCTTACCGATTGAACTTTGCTATTTGTACACTAATTTTCGACACGTTGTTTGACACTTGCATTTTTGTCAAGTATCATTTGGATGGGAAAACAGTTTGAAATTTAAACTGTCTAATAGGGTAATGTAACGTGGCAAAGTGTAATATAAAGTGTACACCATATTGTACATTTCTCAAGGTTCTTACCGATTGAACTTTGCTATTTGTACACTGATTTTTGAGACGTTGTTTGACACTTGCGTTGTCGTCAAATGTTAATTGGATGTGAAAATTACTATTTCTACACTGATTTTTGACATGTTGTTTGACACTTACGTTGTCGTCAAGTGTCAATTGGATGGGAAAATTGCTATTTGTACACTGATTTTTGACACGTTGTTTGACACTTTCTTTGTTGTCAAGCGTCAATTAGATGAGAAAACTGTTTGAAATTTAAACAGTCCAATAGGATAATGTCACGTGACAAAGTGTAAATTAAAATGTGTACACCATAGTGTACATGTACTTTGACACTTGCATTGTTGTCAAGTGTCAATTGGAGGGGAAAACTATTTGAAATTTAAACTGTCCAAGAGGGTAATGTCAAGTGGCCAAGTGTAAACAAAAGTGTACACCATAGTGTATATATAGGATGGTTCATACCGATTGAACTTTGCTATTTGTACACTGATTTTTGACACGTTGTTTGACACTTGCATTGTTGTCAAGTGTCAATTGGATGGGAAAACTGTTTGAAATTTAAACTGTCCAACAGGGTAATATCACGTGGAAAAGTTTAAACCATAGTGTACATGTAGCAAGGTTCTTATCGATTGAACTTCACTATTTGTACACGAATTTCTAACACGTTGTTCGACACGTGCATTGTTGTCAAGTATCAATTGGATGGGAAAACTGTTTGAAATTTAAGCTATCCAACGAGGTATTGTCACATGGCAACGTATAAACTAAAGTCTACACCATAGTGTACATGTAGCAAGGTTCTTACCGATTGAACTTCGCTATTTGTACACTGATTTTTGACACGTTGTTCGACACTTGCATTGTTGTCAAGTATTTTTGAATTGTCGTTTGACACTTGCATTGTTGTCAAGTGTTAATTGAATGGAAAAATTGTTTGAAATTTAAACTGTCCAACAGGGTATTGTCTCGTGGCAAATTTTATACTAAATTGTACATCATAGTGTACATTATTGAAGGTCCTTACCAACAGAACTTTGCTATTTGTACACTGATTTTTAACACGTTGTTTGGCACTTGCATTGTTGTCAAGTACCAAATGGATGGGAAAACTGTTTGAAATTTAAATTGTCCAACAGGGTGATGTCCATGGCAAAGTATAAACTAAAGTGTACACCATAGTGTACACGTTGCAAGGTTCTTACCGATTGAACTTTGCTATTTGTACACAGATTTTTGACACGTTGTTTAACACTTGCATTGTTGTCAAGTATCAATTAGATGGGAAAACAATTTGAAATTTAAACTGTCCAACAGCGTAATGTCATATGGCAAAGTGTAAACTAAAGTGTACACCCGTACATGTAGCAAGGTCCTTATCGATTGAACTTTCTTATTTGTAAACTTAATTTTGACACATTGTTTGACACTTATATTATTGTCAAGTGTCAATTGTATGGGAAAACTGTTTGATACAAGTAGAAAGGTTCTTACCGATTGAACTTTGCTATTTGTACAATGATTTTTGAAATGTTGTTTGAAATTTAAACTGTCCAACAGGGTAATATCACGTGACAACGTTTAAAGTATACACCATAGTGTACATGTAGCAAGATCTTCACCGATTGAACTTTGCTATTTGTACACTGATTTTTCTCACGTTGTTTAACACTTGCATTGTAGTCAAGTGTCAATTGTTGCATGTAGCAAGATTCTTACCGATTGAACTTTGCTATTTGTACCCCGATTTTCGACACGTTATTTGACACTTGCATTCTTGTCAAGTGTCAATTGGATGGGAAAACTATTTGAAATTTAAAATATCCAGCAGAGTAGTGTCACATAGCAAATTATAAACTAAAGTGTACACCATAGTGTATATGTCGCAAGGTTCGTACCGATTGAACTTTGCTATTTGTATACTGATTTTTGATACGTTGTTTGACACTTGCGTTGTCATCAAGTGTCAATTGGATGGGAAAACTGCTATTTGTACACTAAATTTTGACACATTGTTTGACACTTTCATTATCGTCAAGTGTCAATTGGATGAAAAAACTGCTATTTGTACGCTCATTTTTGACATGTTGTTGGACACTTGCTTTGTTGTCAAGCGTCAATTGGATGGGAAAATTGTTTCAAATTTAAATTGTCCAACAGGATAATGTCACATGACAAAATCTAAATTAAAGTGTGTACACCATAGTGTACATGTAGCAATGTTCTTACCGATTGAACTTTACTATTTGTACACTAATTTTTGACACATTAATTGACACTTGCATGTCAAGTGTCAACTGGATGGGAAAACTATTTGAAATTTAAAATGTCCAACAAGGTAATGTCACATAGCAAATTGTAAACTAAAATCGATTGAACTTTGCTATTTGTACACTAATTTTTGACACGTTGTTTGACACTTGCTTTATTGTCAAGTGTTAATTGGATGGTAAAACTATTTGAAATTTAAACTGTCCAGCAGGGTAATGTCACATGGCAAACTGTAAACTAAAGTGTGTACACCATAGTGTAGATGTAGCAAGTTTCTCGCCGATTGAACTTTTCTATTTGTACACTAATTTTTGACACGTTGTTTGACACTTGCATTACTATCAAGTGTCAATTGGATGAAAAAACTGTTTGAAATTTAAGCTGTCAAATAGGGTAATGTCACGTGGTAAAGTGTAAACTAAAGTATGTGCACCATAGTGTAAAAGTAGCAAGGTTCTTTTCGATTGAGCTTTGCTATATGTACACTGATTTTTGATACATTGTTAGAGACTTCAATTGTTGTCAAGTGTCAATTGGATGGAAAAAATGTTTGAAATTTAAACTGTCCATCAAGGTAATGACGCGTGGCAAAGTGTAAACTAAAGTGTACACCATAGTGTACATGTCGTAAAGTTCTTATCGATTGAACTTTGCTATTTGTACACTAATTTTTTACACGTTCTTTGACACTTACATTGTTGATAAGTGTCAATTGGATGGGAAAACTATTTGAAATTTAAGCTGTCCAACAGGGTATTGTGACCTGGCAAAGTGTAAATTAAAGTGTACACCATAGTGTACACGTAGCATGGTCCTTACCTATTGACTTTTCTATATGTATACAAATTTTTGACGCGTTGTTTGACACTAGCATTGTTGTCTAGTGTCTATTGGATGGGAAAAGTGTTTGAAATTTATACTGTCCGACAGGGTAATGACACATGGAAAAGTGTAAATAAAGTGTGTACACAATATTGTACATGTAACAAAGTTCTTACCGATTGAACTTTGCTATTTGTACACTGATTTTTCACACGTTGTTTGACACTTGTATTGTTGTCAAGTGTCAATTGGACGGAAAAACTGTTTCAAATTTAAACTCTCCAACAGGGTAATGTTACGTGGTAAAGTGTAAACTAAAGTGTACACCAAAGTGTACATGTAGCAAGCTCCTTACCGATTGAACTTTGCTATTGTAAACTACTTTTTGACACGTTGTTTGACACTTGCATTGTTGTCAAGTGTCAATTGGATGGGAAAACAATTTGAAATTTAAACTGTCCAACAGGGTAATGTCACGTGGCAAAGTATAAACTAAAGTGTACACCATTGTGTACATATAGCAAGGTCCTTACCGATTGAACTTTGCTATTTGTACACTAATTTTTGACACGTTGTTTGACATTTACATTATTTTCGAGTGTCAATTGGATGGAAAAACTATTTGAAATTTAAACTGTCCAACAGGATAATGTCACAAGGTAAAGTGTAAATTAGAGTGTACATATAGCAAGGATTATACCTACTGAACTTTGCTATTGGTACACTGATTTATTACACGTTGTTTGATACTTGATTGTTGTCAAAGGTCAATTGGATGGGAAAATTGTTTAAAATTTATACTGTCTAATAGGGTAATGTTACGTGATAAAGTGTAAACTAAAGTTGTACACCATAGTGTAAATGTAGCAAAGTTCTTACCGATTGAACTTTGCCATTTGTTCACTAATTTTTGAGGCATTGACAGACAATTGCATTGTTGTCAAGTGTCCATTGGATGGAAAAACTGTTTGAAATTTAAATTGTCCAACAAGTTAATGGCATGTGGCAAAGTATAAACTAAATTGTATACCATAGTGTACGTGTCTCAAGGTTCTTAACAATTGAACTTTGCGATTTGTACACTGACTTTTGACACGTTGTTTGACACCTGTATTGTTGTTAAGTGTCAACTGGATGGGGAAACTATTTGAAATTTAAACTATCCAACAGGGTAATGTCACGTGCTAAAAGTGTAAACTAAAGTGTACTTGTAGCAAGGTTCATACCCATTAAACTTTGCTATTGGTACACTGAATTTTTACATGTTGTTTGACACTTGCAATGTTGTCGAGTGTTAATTGGATGGGAAAACTGTTTGAAATTTAAATTGTCCAACAGGGTAATGACATGTGGCAAAGTGTAAACTAAAGTGCACACCATAGTGTACATGTCTCAATGTTCTTACCGATTGAACTTTCCTATTTGTAACATGATTTTTAACACGTCGTTTGACACTTGCATTGTTGTCGAGTGTCAATTGGATGGAGAAACTGTTTGAAATTTGAAGTATCCAACAGGGCAATGTTACATGCCAAAGTGTAAATTAAAGTGTACACCATAGTGTATATGTAGCAAGGTTCTTACCGATTGAACTTTGCTATTTGTACACAGATTTTTGACACGTTATTTGACACTTGCATTGTTGTCAAGTATCAACTGGATGGGAAGACTGTTTGAAATTTAAACTTTCCAACAAGGTAATGTAACGTGGCAAAGTGTAAACTAAAGTGTACACCATGGTGTACATGTTACAAGGTTCTTACCGACAGAACTTTGTTATTTGTACATTGATTTTTAACAAGTTGTTTGACACTTGCTTTGTTGTCAAGTGTCAATTGGCTTAGAGAACTATTTGAAATTTAAATTTTCCAACAGGGTAATGTCACATGGCAAAGTGTAAACTAAAGTGTATACCATAGTGTACATGTAGCAAGGTCCTTATCGATTGAACTTTGCTATTTGTAAACTGATTTTTGACACGTTGTCTGACGCTTACATTGTTGTCAAGTGTCAATGGCTTGGGAAAACTGTTTGAAATTTAAACAGTCCGACGAGGTAATGTCACAGGGCAAAGTGTAAACTACAGTGTTCACCATAGTTTACATGTAGCAAGGTTCCTACCGATTGAACTTTACTATTTGTACATTGATTTTTCGACACGTTGTTTGACACTTGCATTGTTTTCAAGGGTCAATTGGATGGGAAAATTGTTTGAAATTTAATTTGTCCAATAGGGTAATGTCTCGTGACAAAGTGTAAACTAAATGTACACCATAGTGTACATGTCGCAAGATTCTTACCGATTCAACTTTGCTATTTGTACACTGATTTTTAACACGTTGTTTGACACTTGTATTGTTGTCAAGTGTCAATTGGATGGGAAAATTGTTTGAAATTTAAAATGTCCAACAGGGTAATGTCACGTGGCAAAGTGTAAACTAAATTGTACACCATAGTGTACATTTTGCTAGGTTCTTTCCAATTGAACTTTGCAATTTGTACACTGATTTTTGACACGATGTTTGACACTTGCATTGTTGTCAAGTGTCAATTGAATGGAAAAACTATTTGAAATTTAAACTGTCCAACAGGGTAATGTCACGTGGCAAAGTGTAAACTAAATTGTACACCATAGTGTACATTTTGCTAGGTTCTTTCCAATTGAACTTTGCAATTTGTACACTGATTTTTGACACGATGTTTGACACTTGCATTGTTGTCAAGTGTCAATTGAATGGAAAAACTATTTGAAATTTAAACTGTCCAACAGGGTAATGTCACGTGGCAAAGTGTAAACTAAATTGTACACCATAGTGTACATTTTGCTAGGTTCTTTCCAATTGAACTTTGCAATTTGTACACTGATTTTTGACACGATGTTTGACACTTGCATTGTTGTCAAGTGTCAATTGAATGGAAAAACTATTTGAAATTTAAACTGTCCAACAGGGTAATGTCACGTGGCAAAGTGTAAACTAAATTGTACACCATAGTGTACATTTTGCTAGGTTCTTTCCAATTGAACTTTGCAATTTGTACACTGATTTTTGACACGATGTTTGACACTTGCATTGTTGTCAAGTGTCAATTGAATGGAAAAACTATTTGAAATTTAAACTGTCCAACAGGGTAATGTCACGTGGCAAAGTGTAAACTAAATTGTACACCATAGTGTACATTTTGCTAGGTTCTTTCCAATTGAACTTTGCAATTTGTACACTGATTTTTGACACGATGTTTGACACTTGCATTGTTGTCAAGTGTCAATTGAATGGAAAAACTATTTGAAATTTAAACTGTCCAACAGGGTAATGTCACGTGGCAAAGTGTAAACTAAATTGTACACCATAGTGTACATTTTGCTAGGTTCTTTCCAATTGAACTTTGCAATTTGTACACTGATTTTTGACACGATGTTTGACACTTGCATTGTTGTCAAGTGTCAATTGAATGGAAAAACTATTTGAAATTTAAACTGTCCAACAGGGTAATGTCACGTGGCAAAGTGTAAACTAAATTGTACACCATAGTGTACATTTTGCTAGGTTCTTTCCAATTGAACTTTGCAATTTGTACACTGATTTTGACACATTGTTTGACACTTGCGTTGTGCTCAAGTGTTAATTGGATGGGAAAATCCTTTGAAATTTAAACTTTCCAGTAGGGTAATGTCACGTGGCAAAGTGTAAACTAAGGTGTACACAATAGTGTACATGTCGCAATGTTCTTACCGATTGAACGTTTCTATTTGTATATCGATTTTTGACAAGTTGTTTGACACTTGCATTGTTGTCAAGTGTCAATTGGAAGGGAAAACTACTTTTAATTTAAATTGTCCAACAGGGTAATGTTACGTGGCAAAGTGTAAACTAAATTGTACACCTTAGTGTACATGTTGCAGGATTCTTTCCAATTGAACTTTTCTATTTGTACACTAATTTCTGACACGTTGTACAACACTTGCGTTGTGCTCAAGCGTTAATTGGATGGGAAAACTATTTGAAATTTAAACTGTTAAACAGGCTAATGTCACTTGGCAAAGTGTAAACTAAAGTACACACCACGATGTACATGTTGCAAGGTTCTTACCGATTGAACTTTGCTATTTGTACATTGATTTTTGACACGTTGCTTGACACTAGCATTGTTGTTGACTGTGAACTGGATGGGAAAATTGTTTGAAATTTAAACTGCCCAACAGGGTATTGTCACGTGGAAAAGTGTAAACTAAAGTGCACACCATAGTCTACATGTAGCAAGGTTCTTACCGATTGAACTTTGCTATTTGTACACTAATATTTAACACGTTGTTTGACACTTGTATTGTTGTCAAGTGTCAATTGGGTTGGAAATTTTTGAAATTTAAATGGTCCAACTAGGTAATGTCTTGTGGCAAAGTGTAAACTAAAGTGTATACCATAGTGTACATGTTGCATGTTTCTAACCGATTGAAATTTTCTACTTCTACACTAATTTTTGACACGTTATTTGACACTTGCATTGTTGTCAAGTATCAATTGGATGGGAAAACTATTTGAAATTTAAATTGTCCAATAGGGTGATGTCACGTGGCAAAGGTTAAATAAAGTGTACACGGTAGTGTAAATGTCGCAAGTTCCTTACCGACTGAACTTTACTATTTGTACACTGATTTTTGACACGTTGTTTGACACTTGCCTTGTTGTCAATTGTCAATTGGATGGTAAAACTATTTGAAATTTAAACTGTCCTGTAGGGTAATGTCACGTAGCAAAGTGTAAATTAAAATGTACACCATAGTGTACATGTAGCAAGGTTATTACCGATTTAACTTTGCTATTTGTACACTAATTTTTGATGCGTTGTTTAACACTTGCATTATCGTCAAGTGTCAATTGGATGGGAAAATAGTTTAAAATTTAACTGTCCAACAGGGTAATGTTTTGTGGCAAAATATAAACTAAAGAGTACACCATAGTGTACAAGTTGCAAGGTTCTTACCGATTGAACTTTGCTATTGTACGCTGATTTGTGACACGTTGCTTGAGACTTGCATTGTGCTCAAGTGTAAATTTGATGGAAAAACTGTTTAAATTTAAACTGTAGGAGACGAGAAAAATAAAATGGAATTATGGTAATATTTTGTGATGATCTAGCATCACAAGTCTGACCCATTTTAGAAACGACCCGTAGAAGTGCAACCCATGTAAGATTACGAAAGCCCAAGTCATAAGTTAATTAAAAGCCTAGCAATTTAAGAGATTAAGTTTAAGTAAAATTGGTTACAAAGATTTAATGAATAACTAGGTTGCCACAATGGTCATCTACATGGAATTTCATATAGGCAACCCAGGTTCGAATCACCATGTAGTTGTTTTTTTATAAAACTTTCATATGGATTATTTTTATGGCTTAGAGACTCTTCAAATTCTTAGTTAAAGACTAAATTTAATAAATTTAATGATAATACAACTCCCCCACTTAATTTTTCATTAAAAAGAAAGGTTATAGAAGTGGAAGGTCACTTTTTCACTACACTCCTCTTCAAATCCGAATTTCATCTCATGTTTTCTCAAAAAAATAAATATATTTCATATCAAGATAAGCTTAAGGAATAAAAATGGTGAGAAGAAGGAAGGCTTTTTATACATTTTGTTCTCTTATCCAAGAAAATTCAAGGTAGGTAGGTGCAAGTATTCATTCGTTTTCAAATCTGATTTTTCGATAAATGTTTAAATGAAATGGTACCTTCAGGTACGGTGCTTCAGCACTACAACAGTTTGAATAATCATTCTCCGACTCTACGTGTTATGATAATGCTATAGTAATTGGATTTTG
>NW_019230677.1:672638-673699 GCF_002742605.1 Olea europaea var. sylvestris
ACTGATTGATCGGAAACAAAAATCGCGCCGGGGGCAATTTCGCCATTTTTCGCGACGGTGTCGGAATCGGGTAAAGTTTGACTGCTTGATCGGAAACAAAAATCGCGCCGGGGGCAATTTCGTCTTTTTTCGCGACGGTGTCGGAATCGGCTAAAATTTTACTGGTTGTCGGAATGACCAATTTAGTCATTTTTCGTGACGGTGTCGGAATCGGCGAAAATTTGACTGATTGATCGGAAACAAAAATCGCGCTGGGGGCAATTTCGTCATATTCCGCGACAGTGACGGAATCGGCTAAAATTTGACTGATTGATCGGAAACAAAACTCGCGCCGGGGGCAATTTCGTCATTTTTCGCGACGGTGTCAGAATCGGCTAGAATTTGACTGATTGGTCGGAAACAAAAATCGCGCTGGGGGCAATTTCGTCATATTCCGCGACAGTGACGGAATCGGCTAAAATTTGACTGATTGATCGGAGACAAAAATCGCGCCGGGGGCAATTTCGTCATTTTTCGCGACGGTGTCAGAATCGGCTAGAATTTGACTGATTGGTCGGAAACAAAAATCGCGCTGGGGGCAATTTCGTCATATTCCGCGACAGTGACGGAATCGGCTAAAATTTGACTGATTGATCGGAAACAAAAATCGCGCCGGGGGCAATTTCCTCATTTTTTGCGACGGTGTCGGAATGGCCTAAAATTTGACTGATTGATCGGAAAGAAAAATCGCGCCGGGGGCAATTTCGTCATACTCCGCGACGGTGACGGAATCGGCTAAAATTTGACTGATTGATCGGAGACAAAAATCGCGCCGGGGGCAATTTCGTCATTTTTCGCGACGTGTTGGAATCGGCTAAAATTTGACTGATTGATCGGAAACAAAACTCGCGCCGGGGGCAATTTGGTCATTTTTCGCGACGGTGTCGGAATCGGGTAATGTTTGACTGATTGATCGGAAACAAAAATCGCACCGGGGGAAATTTCGTCTTTTTTCGCGACGGTGTCGAAATCGGCTAAAATTTGACTGGTTGTCGGAATGGCCAATTTGGTCATTTTTCGTG
>NW_019230677.1:675913-679143 GCF_002742605.1 Olea europaea var. sylvestris
AACACGAAAATTAAGGAAACTCGAAGGTTCGAGCAAGGGTTAAACCCAGACCAAAGCATGATCCTTATGTCACATCGCTTTACGCCGTACTGTGAGACGCTGGAACAAGCTCACACTATCTGGTATCAAAAGGCTAATGCAAAGCAACATCGTCAATTGTACAACCAACAGGATAAAGGGCAAATTGGAAAGAGAAAGTGGAATGGTCAAGACAAAGGAAAGGGCAAATTGAAAAATAAGAAAGTTAATATCTAATCTAGTGCCATAAGGCCATGGTAGCTACAGTAGCGCCATGCCCTAAGTGTGGTAAGCCTCATCGTAGTGAATGCTTGTATGGGAAGAATGCCTATTTTCGATGTGGCAAATTAGGACATATTGCTAGGGATTGTCCCACATTTGCTCAGAGGAAGGATGATAACAATGATCAGAACAAGAAGGGGAAAGCACGAGTTTTTACATTGACTCAAAAAGATGCAGAGGGGAACTCAAACATAATAACAGGTATTGTACTGGTAGCCAATACACCTACTAATTTACTGTTTGATTCAAGAGCTACTCACTCTTTTGTATCAACACCTTTCATTGCTAAATCTAGTATTACTTGTAATAAGTCAAAGAGTACACTAGAAGTTAGCCTCCCCTCAAGTAGGACATTGAACACAGACAAGTTAGCTAAGTCAGTGAAATCCGATATTGAGCGAAAACCTTTGAAGCTAATTTGTATATGATAGATATGAAGGACTTTGATGTAATTTTGGGCATGGATTGGTTAGGATGTAATTATATGACCATTCGTTGTAGAGAAAGGGAAGTATCTTTTCAAAAACCAGGAGAAGAACAATTTTCTTTCCTCGGAATAAAGACCAAACCCCATCTCCAACTGATTTTGGCCTTACAAGCCGAGAAAATGTTGAGAAAAGAAACATCTCAAGGGTTTCTAGTTAATATCTTTGGAGAAAAATTGGCAACAACAAAAATTGAGGATGTACCAGTGGTACAAGAATTTATAGATGTGTTTCCAGAAGATCTATCGGGTATTCCACCATATAGACAAGTGGAATTCACAATAGATTTGGTTCCCGGAGCGGAGCCAGTATCTAAAGCCCCATACAGAATGGCCCCAAAGGAACTTCAGGAGTTGAAAATCTAGTTAAAAGAATTGTTAGACCTTGGTTTTATTCAGCCAAGTGTATCACCATAGGGCGCACCAGTATTGTTTGTAAAGAAGAAAGATGGAAGTATGAGGATGTGTATCGACTATCGGGAGTTGAACCATTTGACCATCAAGAATAGGTATCCTCTCCCTAGAATTGAGGATTTGTTTGATCAATTGAAAGGGGCTAAGGCTTTTTCTAAGATCGATTTATGATCTAGATATCATCAATTGAAGGTTAGGGTAGATGATATACCTAAGATAGCTTTCAGAACTCGTTATGGACATTACGAGTTCATAGTTATGCCATTCGGATTGACAAATGCTCGGACAGTGTTCATGGATCTGATGAATCGAGTATTTCATCAGTATTTGGATCAATTTGTTATAGTCTTCATTGATGACATTTTGATATACTCCAAGAGTAAAGATCAACATGAGGAACATCTTAGAATAGTGTTAGAGATACTACGCAAGGAAAAGTTATACGCCAAATTCAAAAAGTGTGAATTTTGGCTTGAACGAGTTGGATTTCTCATTCATGTAGTTACTGCCCAAGGAATTGAAGTAGACCCAGTAAAGGTAGAAACAGTAACTAATTGGAAGACACCGACTAATGTTGGTGAAGTTCGAAGTTTTCTAGGATTGGCTGGGTACTATCGAAGATTTATAGAGGGATTCTCCAAAATAGCTGGACCAATGACACAATTGACAAGGAAAGGAATAAAGTTTCAATGGATAAATAAGTGTGATCAAAGCTTTCAAGAGCTAAAACAATGATTGATCACAGCATTTGTATTAACCATACCTGAAGGTTCAGAAGGGTTTATTATATATAGTGATGCATCCAAGCAAGGTTTGGGATGTGTACTAATGTAGAATGGAAAAGTAATTGCCTATGCTTCAAGGAAATTGAAGCAACATGAGCAGAACTACTCGATGCATGATCTAGAACTTGTGGCAGTGGTTCATGCATTAAAGATATGGCGCCATTACTTATATGGAGGGAAGTGCGATATTTATGCGGATCATAAGAGTCTCAAATAATTCTTCACACAGAAGGAATTGAATATGAGACAGAGACGATGGTTGGAGCTAGCGAAAGATTATGATTGCACTATTCATTATCATCCGGGTAAGGCTAATGTTATTGCTGATCTCTAAGCACAAAGTTGATGGGACAGTTGGCATCATTACCTACTATTTCAATGGAGTTGATCAAAGACTTGGAAAAGTTGCAAATTGAAGTGATTACCACACCAGAACAAGTCACTGCTCATTTAGCAACTTTGGTGGTTCGACCTACTCTTAGAGATCGAATCATAGAAGCACAGGATAAAGACCCATTCTTGCAGAAGATCAAGAACGAGATTGGTACTGATAAGAGAAAGGATTTTGGAATAGCTTCGAATCAAGCACTAATGTTTAAAGAAAGAATTTGTGTACCAAATGATGAAGTTTTGAGGAAGGAGATATTGGAGGAGGCTCATTCCACCCCGTACGCCGTACATCTTGGTGGTACAAAAATGTATCGAGACCATCGAAATACATTTTGGTGGAGGAATATGAAAAGAAGTATAGGTTCATTTGTGGCAAAATGCATAGTATGCCAACAAGTTAAAGCGGAACATCAAAGACCGACAGGGTGATTAAATCCTTTAGACATACCTGAATGGGAGAGAAAGTCTTTCTAAAGGTGGCACCAATAAAAGGTGTACTTAGGTTCGGCAAGAAAGGCAAACTACGACCTTGTTATATCGGACCTTTTGAAATACTTGACAAGGTTGGAAATGTGGCTTATCGAATGGCATTGCCACCTGAACTATCGGCGGTTCACAATGTGTTTCATACATTGATGATCAGAAAGTATATGCATGATCCTGATCATGTGGTCAACTACCAATCCTTGGAAGTACAAAAAGATTTATCTTATGAGGAATTACCGATAAAGATACTGGATCGAAAGGTACATAAATTACGGAAGAAGGAGATTCATCTAGTCAAGGTGCAATGGAGTAATCATGGAGTAGAAGAAGCTACTTGGGAAAGAGAAGAAGAAGTTAAAGACAAATACCTA
>NW_019230677.1:683044-689239 GCF_002742605.1 Olea europaea var. sylvestris
AACAGTTTTCCCATCCAATTGACACTTGACAACAATGCAAGTGTCAAACAAAGTGTCGAAAATCAGTGTACGAATAGCTAAGTTCAATTGATAAGGACTTTGCTACATGTACAATATGGTGTACACTTTAATTTACACTTTGCCACATGACATTACCCTGTTTGACAGTTTAAATTTGAAACAATTTTCCCATCCAATTGACACTTGGCAACAATACAAGTATCAAACAACGTGTCAAAAATTAGTGTACGAAGAGCAAAGTTGAATCGGTATGAACCTTGCTACATGTACACAATAGTGTACATGTATAAGTTTACACTTTGCCACGTTACATTACGCCGCTAGACAGTTCAAATTTCAAACAGTTTTCTCATCCAATTGACACTTGACAACAATGCAAGTGTCAAAGAATGAATTAAAAATCAGTGTACAAATAGCAAAGTCCAACTGGTAAGAACCTTGCTACATGTACACTATGGTGTACACTTTCGTTTACTTTTTGCCACGTGACATTAACCTGTTGGTCATTTTAAATTTCGAACAATTTTTCCATCCAATTGACAATTGACAACAACGCAAGTGTCAAACATCGTGTAAAAAACCCTTGTACAAATAGCAAAGTTCAATCAATAAGAACCTTACTCTATGTACACTATGGTGTACACTTTAGTTTACACTTTGCCACGTGACATATCCCTGTTGGACAGTTTAAATTTCAAATAATTTTCCCATCCAACTAACACTAGACAACAATGCAAGGGTCAAACAACGTGTCAAAAATTAGTGTACAAATAGCAAGGTTTAATTGGTAAGAACCTTGTCACATGTAGACAATCGTGTACACTTTAGTTCACATTTTTCCACGTGACGTTACCCTGTTGGACAGTTTAAATTTCGAACAATTTTCCCATCTAATTGACACTTGACAGCAATGCAAGTGTCAAACAACGTGTCGAAAATCAGTGTACAAATAGCAAAGTTCAATTGGTATGAACCTTGCTACATGTACACTATGGTGTACACACTTAAGTTTACACTTTGCCACATGATATTACCCCGATGGATAGTTTGAATTTCAAACAGTTTTCCCATCGAATTGACACTTGACAACAATGTAAGCGTCAAACAACGTGTCAAAAATCTGTGTACAAATAGCAAAGTCCAATTGGTAAGAACCTTGCTACATGTACACTATGGTATACACTTTAGTTTACACTTTGCCATGTGACATCACCCTGTTGGACAGTTTAAATTTCAAACAGTTTTCCCGCCCAATTGGCAATTGACAAGAATGCAATTGTCAAACAATGTGCTAAGAACCAGTGTACAAATAGCAAAGTTCAATCAGTAAGAACTTTGCTACATGTATACTATGGTGTACAATTTAGTTTACACTTTGCCAGGTGACATTACACCTGTCGGACAATTCGTATTTCAAACAGTTTTCCCATCCAATTGACACTTGACAACAATGCAAGTGTCAAACAACGTGTCGAAAATCAGTGTACGAATAGCTAAGTTCAATCGATAAGGACTTTGCTACATGTATACTATGGTGTACAATTTAATTTACACTTTGCCATATAACATAACCCTATTTGACAGTTTAAATTTGAAATAGTTTTCCCATCCAATTGACACTTGACAACTATGCAAGTATCAAACAACGTGTCAAAAATCAGTGTACGAAGAGCAAAGTTGAATCGGTATGAACCTTGCTACATGTACATACTGGTGTACATGTATAAGTTTACACTTTGCAACGTTACATTAGGCCGCTAGACAGTTCAAATTTCAAACAGTTTTCTCATCCAATTGACACTTGACAACAATGCAAGTGTCAAAAAACGTGTTAAAAATCAGTGTACAAATAGCAAAGTCCAACTGGTAAGAACCTTGCTACATGTACACTATGGTGTACAGTTTAGTTTATACTTTGCCACATGACATTACCCTATTTGATAGTTTAAATTTCAAAGAGTTTTCCCATCCAATTGACACCTGACAACAATGTAAGTGTCAAACAACGTGTCAAAAATCATTTCACAAATAGCAAAGTTCAATCGATTAGAATCTTACTACATGTACACTACGATGTACACTTTAGTTTACACTTTGCAATGTGACATTACCCTAATGGACAGCTTAAATTTCCAAAAGTTTTCCAATCCAATTGATGCTTGACAACAAATGCAAGTGTCAAATAACTTGTCAAAAATCAATGTACAAATAGCAAAGTTCAATTGATAAGGACCTTGCTATATGTACACTATGGTGTGCACTTTTGTTTACACTTTGCCGTGTGACATTACCCTGTTCGATAGTTAAAATTTCAAACAGTTTTCCCATCCACTTGACACATGACAACAATGTAAGTGTCAAACAATGTGTCAAAAATTAGTGTACAAATAGCAAAGTTCAATCGGTAAGAACCTTGCTACATGTACACTATAGTGTACACACTTAAGTTTACACTTTGCCACGTGACATTACCCTGCTGGACAATTTAAATTTCAAGTTGTTTTCCCATCTAATTGACACTTGATAACAATGTAAGTGTCAAACAACGTGACCAAAATCGGTTTACAAATAGCGAAGTTCAGTTTGTAAGAACCTTGCAACACGTACACTACGGTGTACAATTTAGTTTACACTTTACCACGTGACATTACCCTGTTGGGAAATTTGAATTTCGAACCGTTTTCCCATCCAATTGACACTTTAAGACAATGCAAGTGTCAAACAACGTGTCAAAAATTAGTGTACAAATAGCAAAGTTCAATCGGTAAGAACCTTGCTACATGTACACTTGGTGTACACTTTAGTTTACACTTTTCCACGTGACATTACCCTGTTGGACAGTTTAAATTTCAAACAGTTTTCCCATCCAATTTACACTTGACAAGAATACAAGTGTCAAACAACGTGTCAAAAATCAGTGTACAAATAGCAGAGTTCAATCAGTATGAACCTTGCTACATGTACATTATGATATAGACACATAAGTTTACACTTTGCCACGTGACATTACGCCACTGGACAGTTTAAATTCAAAATAGTTTTTTCATCCAATTGACACTTGACAATAATGCAAGTGTCAAACACCATGCCAAAAATCAGTGTACAAATAGCAGAGTTGAATCGGTATGAACCTTGCTACATGTACACTATGATATAGACACATAAGTTTACACTTTGCCACGTGACACTACGCCACTGGACAGTTCAAATTCCAAGCAATTTTTCCATCCAATTGACACTTAACAACAATGCAAGTGTCAAACAACGTTTCAAAAATCAATGTACAAATAGCAAAGTTCAATTGGTAAGAACCTTGTTACATGTACAATATGGTGTACACTTTAGTTTACACTTTGCCACGTGACATTACCTTGTTGGATAGTATAAATTTCAAATAGTTTTCCTATCCAATTGAAACTTGACTACAAATCAAGTGTCAAACAACGTGTCAAAAATCAGTGTACAAATAGCAAAGTTCAATCGGTAAGGACCTTGCTAAATGTATACTATGGTGTACACTTTAGTTCATACATTGCCACGTGACATTACACTGTTGGACAGTTTAAATTTCAAATAGTTTTTCCTCCCAATTCACACTTGACAACAATGCAAGTGTTAAACAACGTGTCAAAAGTGAGTGTACAAATAACAAAGTTCAATCGGTAGGAACCTTGCTATGTGTACACTATGGTGTACACTTTAGTTTACACTTTGCCACATGACATTACCTTGTTAGACAATTTAAATTTCAAATAGTTTTCCCATCCAATTGACACTTGACAACAATCCAAGTGTCAAACAATATGTCGAAAATTAGTGTACAAATAGCAAAGTTCAATCGGTAAGAACGTTGGGACTTGCATACTATGGTCTAGACTTTAGTTTACACTTTTTCAGGTGACATTACCCTATTGGACAATTGAAATTTCAAACAGTTTTCCCGTCCAATTGACACTTGATAACAATGCAAGAGTCAAACAACGTGTCAAAAATCAGTGTACAGGTAGGAACGTTCAATCGATAATTGCAACATGTATTCTATGGTGTACACACTTTAGTTTACACTTTGCCACGTAACATTACCCTGCTGGAATGTTTAAATTTCAAATAGTTTTCCCATCCAATTGACACTAGACAATAATGCAAGTGTCAAACAACTTGTCCAAAAATAGTGTAGAAATAGCAAAGTTCAATCGGTAAAATCCTTGCTACAAGTATGCTATGGTGTATACTATAGTTTACACATTGCCACATTACATTACACAGTTGGATTGTTTAAATTTCAAATAGTTTATCCATCCACTTGACACTTGACTACAATGAAAGTGTGAAATAACGTGTCTAAAATCAATGTACAAATAGCAAAGTTCAATCGCTAAGAACCTAGCCACATGTACACTATAGTGTACACTTTAGTTTACTCATTGTCACGTGACATTACCCTATTGGATAGTATAAATTTCAAATATTTTTCCCAACCAATTGACTCTTGAGTACATAGGAAGTGTCAAGAACGTGTCAAAAATCAGTGTACAAATAGCAAAGTTCAATCGGTAAGGACCTTGCTACATGTACACTATGTGTACACTTTAGTTCACACTTTGCCACGTGACATTACACTGTTGGACAATTTAAATTTCAAACAGTTTTTCCATCCAATTGACACGTGACAACAATGCAAATGTCAAACAACGTGTCAAAAATTAGTGTACAAATAACAAAATTCAATCGATAAGGACCTTGTTACATGTACACTATGGTGTACACTTTAGTTTACACTTTGCCACATGACATTACCCTGTTTGACAGTTTAAATTTTGAATAGTTTCCTATCCCCTTAACACTTGACAACAATGCAAGTGTCAAACAATGTGTCAAAAATCAGTGCACAAATAGCAAAGTTCAATCGGTAAGAACCTTGCTACATGTATACTTTGGTGTACACACTTAAGTTTACACTTTGCCACGTGATATTACCCTATTGGACAATTTAAATTTCAAACAGTTTTCCCATCCAATTGATACTTGACAACAATGCAAGTGTCAAACAACTTGTCAAAAATTAGTGTACAAAAAGCAAAGTTCAGTCGGTAAGAATCTTGCAACATGTACACTATAGTGTACACTTTAGTTTACACTTTACCACGTGACATCACCCTGTTGGACAGTTTAAATTTCAAACAGTTTTCCCATCCAATTTACACTCGACAACAATGCAAGTGTCAAAAAACGTGTCCAAAATCAGTGTACAAATAGCAAAGTTCAATTGGTAAGGACCTTGCTACATGTAAACTACGGTGTACACTTTTGTTTGTACTTTGCCACGTGACATTATCCTGTTAGACAATTTACATTTCAAACTGATTTCCCACCCAATTGACACTTGACAACAATGCAAGTGTCAAACAACGTGTCGAAAATCAGTGTACAAATAGTAAAGTTCAATCGGTAAGGACTATGCTACATGTACACTGTTCACGAAACATTTCTTTTAATTTTAAAATCCCACCGCAAGTGTACGGTTCGTTAGCAAGTAGTAAAATGGACTATGAGTCCAAGTATCGTTCCCACAAGGATTGAATTAGCTCTAATTAAATTAATGTGACCTTAACCGAATCCAATTGAATGAAAATTTGGTCTAAGCGTGAAAAGCCCTAATTTTGGAAGAAACCCCCAATTTGAAACCCTAATTTTGAAGAAAACCCTAATTTCGAAATTGGAAACCCTAATTTCAAAATTCCCCTAATTAAATGACTCAACAACTCAATTAAAATGTAAATATGCAATTTTGGAAGTTAATGTATAGAAATAAATTGAAATAGAATCATTAGGATCTCGAATCCCCAATTGATTACCAAAAACCCTAATTTAACAAATTCAATGAATCGATGGAAAAATGCCAATTCAATGTTCCTAAACCTATCCAATATACTCTCTCGATATATATTTAACCGACTCTTGCATACCAACAGCCTATATTTCTATGGATGATGCAAATATACAAGAATGCATGAATTTCTATGAACAATTAACGAATTGCATAAAGCATAGGGGTATATTTCTATCCCCTATCGGACCCTATGTTGATTTATATTTTATCGAATCTATTCCACTTCTCTCGAATGTAAGAAATAAATCATCTAATCTCACATAATATATGGCCAATAATTATGG
>NW_019230677.1:689365-691900 GCF_002742605.1 Olea europaea var. sylvestris
AAAATCAAGTAGGAAAAGAGTTTCAACGAAAACAAAAAATTGCAACGGAGGCCCCCGAATTATCACTATGCGACCGCATAGACCAATAAATTTTCCCCCAACTTTTCCTGCAACCATCTATGCGACCGCATAGATGGTTACACTATGCGGTCGCATAGTTTGGCCATCTATGAAGTCCCTTCATTTTGGTCCCCGAACTTTTCTTGTTGCTTCTTTTGACTTCTTTCTTCGATTTCTTCATCTTTTCAACAAATTTTATCCTCCAATTGATGATTGACACCATCAAATCTCATGCCACTCATTCGGCTCATCTTTTGAGTATTTGCGCTTTAGTCCTCCAACTTTCAATTGTCTTCATTTCAGTCCCTCTTCAATATTTTCTCCCTCCAATTATTTTTCTTTGTCCTTAAGCTCATACTCAGCATGTTGTTACTCTCTTTTTGCATTTAGCTCAACTTCTCAATATTTGCACCTTTGGTCCTCGAACTATCACTTTGTTGAGTTTTGGTCCTTCTTCGACTCTTTTCTCCTGAATTCCACAATTTCCATTGAAATACCTACATTGCATGAATTTAACTAGATTAAGTCACAATTCAACCATTTTATCCATATTTAAGTCAAGTTTGTGAACCAAATAAGTGTGTAAAATCACACTTATCAAATCCCCCAAACTTAAACTATTGTTTGTCCTCAAACAATGCAGTGACTCAATACTAAACAAACATGGCATAATAGCATGCCGTGTCTCAGGATTGGAACTTAGCATTAACAATAGAACAATATCAATAGTGCAAGAATAAAATTAACCTTTACTCATCAAATGCAATACTCAACGTGGGTGTGTGAACTCATGCCAACATATCAAGCTTATGAATGGTTTATTCCCGACCCATAGTGGTCAAATTTATCCTTGCATCAATCAAGAGATACAAAACCCCCCAAACTTATTCTTTTCACTCTATTATCTCGGGGTGTGTTCTAAGATTGGGAGTTTAACAACTATAATCCTTACCCTCTCTTAGTTTGGATAGATTTTACCCTTATAAGTACACATATCAACAAGTAGAGACTCTCTTTAATTTGATTGTTTCAACCTTTAGGCTCAAACTAAGCTACTTACCTCGCAACAAGGTTAAAGTTATATCAACCAAATGTCCAACAAGGGCTCCCCCCCCCTTTTTTTTCATCTTCTCATTTGCTTTCTATATAACCCCTGTAACGAGTTTTTAGGCGATGACTCCCTTGGTCTTAGGGCACCAGGTTTTAAACCCTTGCAGCCTTATTCACCCGAGTTATAAAGGCTCGATAAGATGAATTTTTGTCAACTTCTCCTTTTTCTTGCTTTCTATATGACCCCTGTAACGAGCTTTAGGTCGATAATTCCCAAACCAGTTGGCTTTAGGATATCAGGTTTTAAACCCTAACAGACTTACTTGCTCGAGTCATAAAGGCTTTTGAGAGAAGTGATGATTTTCCCATGTTTATTTTATGCCCTTTACTTGTTTTTCTAGACATTTGATCTCAACAACCGTCCTCAACTTAAAGTTTTCACCTATTTCTCACCTTCTAGGTCTAGCCAATCCACACAATATAATTTCATGCACTGAGCCCCTACTTATCTCCATGTTTCCCTATAGTGGCTCAACCATCTCCAAACTATCTTAAGGTGGTTTAACGGGTTAATGTTATAGATGGTTAACCTAGGTTTCTCATATTTTACTCCAACAATCCCAATCAATAACTTAACATGAAAACATGAGTGGCGTGCAAAAGAATGTCAAGCATTGCATCAATAAGTATTCGCTAATTAAATCCTGTACTATATCCACAGTTCTAGTTTACACCTGTCCAATAATCACATCACAGCTGGCAAGGCTACCAAACCCACACAAGCATGCAAAAGTAAAATCAACACTCATTCATCACGAATGCATCATGCAGAATGTAGTCAAATTCATGATTGATTGTGAAAATTCATATTAATTACATGCCGAATATCTGTTTGAAAATTATGCTACCATCCCCCAAAATTATACAGTACATTGTCCTCAATGTAAATGTAAAGTTAGAAAAGCATAATTTAAAAATATATACACAACTTGGCAAATAGAGGTAAACAACACTCCCC
Source organism: Olea europaea var. sylvestris (assembly GCF_002742605.1). NCBI lineage: Eukaryota > Viridiplantae > Streptophyta > Magnoliopsida > Lamiales > Oleaceae > Olea > Olea europaea. The sequence continues at coordinate 691,494 of NW_019230677.1, forward strand.
TGATCAAAGTGGTGGTTGTGGTGTGTAGCTGGGACCCGCAGCATGATCTTCAGGAGGAGATGGAAGGCGAGATAGGATTTGTCTCATCAACTCTATCTGCTGTGCTTGCTCAGCCTGAATGGATTGAAGCCTATTCTCCATACTTCCCAATCGATCCCAGGTTTCGTTCACTCGCCACTGTATGCCATCCATTCTCCCAACATGCATGTTGAACCTACCATTCATGGTCTCCACTTCCCTTCGTTCCACTGTGGCTTCATTCAGAGCACCCCTTGTGTAGTCCCGGGAAGAGTAGAGGTCTCTCTACACTTTGTCAACAGTGGTAGCCATGGTCTCGAAACTCTGCTGGAGATGTTGTATGTCCCAGCTAGTTCCAGTGGTGGTGGCAAATATCTGCCTCAATACCT
>NW_019230677.1:692465-695272 GCF_002742605.1 Olea europaea var. sylvestris
TGATAGTAGTCATGAATTACCTCTGGTGAGAACATAATCCACTTGCCCCTAACCCATGTCTGATGTAAGTGCTCCGATCCGGGAGTGTCGAGTTCTTTGTTGAAATTTGCATAAAACTCCTTTGCCAGATTTTCATACACCGGATGAGGTCTTTCTACCACCTTTTCCCAGCCACAGTTGTGAATCAAATATGCTATTTTAAAGTTGGGAAAATGTTCTAGCTTAACTGGCGTCTCGGGAATGATTGCCCAATCACGCACAACATTGGTGTATCGGGATGCTTTATCTGATGATAGAAATCTTCTAACACCCCTTCGTGCTCTCTTGTTCGGGTTGTTCTAGATGAGGAGTCGACTTTCTCTTTTCCTTTCAAAGTTCTTTTAGGTGGCATCCTGCAAAAGTAAATACAAAATATCAATCACTTGGTGTAGGAAAAACGAGTATGATTAACCTTTGAAATTAAAATCCCCCAAACTTTCTTCAACATGCACATGTATGTGTGATTATGTAATTTTTCAAAACATGAACATCAATATAACTCTAACATTGCATAAGTATGGAAAACTCAAAATTATGACTACTCAAAATTATAGCTCTAACATGCATTTTTAGAAAATTTGATCCATGACCAAGTGACTATCTTCAGCCCCGGGCATCACCGAGAAATATCGAAATTTTCTCGGGCAAGCTTTGGACATGTGAAAGTACTCAATGACATCTAGCATATATCCAAATTTCACCTTAATCAGAGGTCGTTTGCATAAGAAAATATGGGGACGAAGTAGTGACGTGAGTGGATATATTGATCCATGAAGTGCTTATGTGAACTTAAATGTTGAGGTGTTGTTTTTCAAATGAAATTTCACATGATTGTTCGGTAAATAAGCTACACAATAACGATGTAAACTATTGCATAAGTGAAAAGTTCAAGAATTCAAAACATGCGTCAATGTGGCATTTCGTCGAACATGTGGTGAGCAATGTGAATTACTTCCTATGTCTTCTAAAACACTATCACTTCCTATGTCTTCTAAAACACTATCATGAAATTTTCCCCAATTCACAACACCATACCAATACATCATTATACATTCTAACTACTTCCACACATTGAATGAAAATGTGAAATCGAAGCTTGAAATTTTTGGAATTAGAAGACATACCTTAGCTTGACAACTTTTGGATTCTTGATTTGTTTCACTAAATATGTATATCCAAGCAATTGAATGATTAGTGTGCAATGGGTGTAGTGTAAGCTAAGTGTGTGATGTGCAAATGTGGAGTGTATGCAATGGAATGGGTGAAGTGGGTGTGGAGTAGAGTGTGGAGTTGTGTGTAATTGAGAGAGGGGGAGGGTGGGGAAATGAGGTGTGGTCACGGGTTAAAACCCGTGACCACAACACTATGCGACCGCATAGTGTTGCACTATGCGGTCGCATAGTGCAACACAAAGTCCCCAAACTTTTTCGGTTTAGGTCTATGCGGCCGCATAGTCCAAACCGGTTTTTTTTTTTTGTTCAAAACATGACTTAAAATTTAAACTCCCCCAAAATCGGTTTGTTCACTTAAAATTTTTTTTTTTGACTCGCCTTGCTATATTCCGAAAAAAATTGAAAATTTTGACTTGAAAAAGGAATATGCTTATCGAGAACTTGGCACCAAAATCGATTTTTCATAATTATTGACCCGCATTCTGATAACTTAACCAAAACGAACATCTTCGCACATCGGAATGTGTGCCACACACTCGAACACCCAAACACTTCATTTAGCACCAATTCATGCATCATAAAATGTGTAGTACCTAGGCTATCATGCAAAATATGAGCGATGACCTACGAAACAAACTAAACTCAAACAAATTCCTAAACTAATGCAATGCAATAAAATAAATTTAAGGATACAGTGGGTTGCCTCCCACTCAGCGCTAGGTTATAGTCGATAGCTCGACTTTACCGTATTGCGTTATTCTGTCGATCCAAGATGGACGGTAGACTTGTACTTTGAGAAATCACTGCCCCAATAGTGCTTCAAACGCTGTCCATTAACTTTGAATGTCCCCTTGCTGTCATGAGTGATCTCAACCGCTCCACGTGGAAACACTTGTGTAATGGTATATGGACTAGACCATCTCGATCTCAATTTTCCTGGAAACAGTTTAAGCCTGGAGTTGTAGAGTAGCACTTTTTGCCCCACCTTAAAGTCACGCCTCTGGATATGCATGTCATGCCATTTCTTGGTGCGCTCTTTGTAGATCTTTGAGTTCTCGTAGGCTTCCATTCTAAGCTCATCCAGTTCATTCAGTTGTAACAGCCGTTTTTCACCCGCAGCCTTCAAATCCAAGTTCAACTTCTTCATTGCCCAGTAGGCATGATGTTCGATCTCAAGAGGTAGGTGACATGCTTTCCCAAAAACCAGTCGATATGGTGACATTCCTATAGGGGTCTTGAATGCAGTCCTGTAGGCCCACAAGGCATCATCCAGTTTCTTTGACCAATCCTTTCGTGATGAGTTGACTGTGACTTCGAGTATTCGCTTCAATTGCCTATTGGATACTTCGACCTGTCCGCTGGTTTGGGGATGGTATGCGGTGGCTATACGGTGCTTAACGCCGTATTTCGCTAACAACTGCTCGAACTGACGATTGCAGAAATGTGTGCCCCCGTCACTGATTATGGCTCTTGGTGTTCCAAACGGGGTAAAAATGTTCTTCTTTAAAAACTCAATCATCACTTTCCCATCATTAGTAGGTAGTGCAACAGCCTCGACCCACTTTGATACATAATCCACAGCCACTAATATGTATT
>NW_019230677.1:696535-696835 GCF_002742605.1 Olea europaea var. sylvestris
GTCATCCATGAATACCTCGATGAATTTCTCAATCATGTCTGAGAAAATAGCCATCATGCAGCGCTGAAAGGTAGCGGGAGCGTTGCATAATCCAAATGGCATCCTTCTGTATGCAAAGGTGCCATAGGGGAAAGTGAAAGTGGTCTTCTCCTAATCGTCTGGTGCCACTGGAATCTGATTATACCCGGAGTACCCATCTAGGAAACAGTAATGTGAATGTCCCGCTAATCTCTCCAACATCTGATCAATGAACGGTAATGGAAAGTGATCCTTTCGAGTAGCTGTGTTTAGTTTACGGTA
>NW_019230677.1:696985-698534 GCF_002742605.1 Olea europaea var. sylvestris
CACCGCACTGATCCATGCACTATCTGATATTGGATAAATAATGCCTGCATCGAGCAACTTCAATACCTCAGCTCTAACCACTTCCTTCATGTGTGGATTCAATCTCCGTTGCCCATCAATGCTTGGTTTAAATTTTTCCTCCATGAGTATCTTCTGCATGCATATAGACGGGCTGATCCCTTTGATATCTGCAATTGACCATCTAATGGCTGTTTTATTCTCCCTTAGCACCCGAAGTAATTTCTCTTCCTCTACCTCACTGACAGTGCTTGATATAATAACCGGTAGTGTAGAAGATTTCCCCAGGTACGCATATCGAAGATGTGGTGGCAATTGTTTGAGTTCCAATTTGGGAGGTTTCACAATAGATGGCACTGATTTTGTAGTCCTAGTTCCCAGCTCTTCATAGTAGCGTCTGCGCATATATGGCTGGTTACTTTCCAAAAACCGAGCACATGTCTCAATCTCACTTGAATCAAAATGGGTGGATTGTGAATGTTCAATGCATGCCTCGTATGCATCGGAAGGATGATGTAGCCGAAATGTGTCTTGAACTATTCGATCGACTACATCGATCTGGAAACAACTGTCTGCCTCAGTAGGGAATTTCATTGCTTTGAACACGTTAAATGAGATTTGCTCGTCACCAAGCCTCAATATCAGTTGCCCTTTTTGAACATCGACAATTGCTCTTCCAGTGGCTAAGAAAGGTCACCCCAATATGAGTGGAACATCCTTATCTTCTTCCATGTCCAAGATGAGAAAATCGGCCGAAAATATGAACTTCTCCACTTTTACCAGGATGCCTTCAATGATCCCTCTTGGATGTGTAAGGGATCGATCTGCTAACTGCAATGTGACTGTTGTGGCTTTTGCTTCTCCCAAGCCGAGTTTCCTGAAAATAGAGAGAGGCATTAAATTAATACTTGCACCTAAATCATATAAAGCCTTATCAAAATGACAATTTCCTATAGTGCAAGGTACAGTAAAACTCCCTGGATCTTTTAGTTTTGGAGGTAGTTTTCTTTGGATTCTGGCACTACATTTCTCAGTTAGCATCACTGTTTCGTTTTCCTCTATCTTTCGCTTGTTGGAGAGGATATCCTTCAGGAATTTTGCATAGCTCGGCACCTGGACAAGTGCTTCAGCAAATGGGATGTTGATGTGCAGTTTCTTGAAGACTTCAAGGAACTTACTATATTGCTGATCCATTTTGTGCTTTGTCAACCTTTGTGGAAACGGAATAGGAGGCTCATGAGGGTTGACAGGATTAGTATTTTTTCCCTGTGATGTCTTGGAATTCTTCTTAACCTCATCTCCTATTGTATTGTCAGTTTGCTCCACAATTTCTTCCTCCAAGGTTGATGTTGATTCCTTGCTGTGACTCTAATTTAATAGTTAATTAAAATTCGATTTTGATTAAATTACTTCGCCCAATAGTTATGGATTTAGAGTTGGACTCTAATTCGATATTTAGTTAAAATTAGATTTTAATTAAATTGGCCCGTCAATTAAATTAATTAATTAATATGATTAATTAATTGTTTAA
>NW_019230677.1:699023-699910 GCF_002742605.1 Olea europaea var. sylvestris
AATCTACCCAAATGTTTTATTAGGATTTGTTGAGTACACTCAAGATCCTGATACAACGAATGGGATCCCAGCCCACTGTGAATCAAGTATGGATTCAAATAATTTATGTATGAGGGTCATGAATTTATTTTGGACAGTGGGAGCATGTTTAATTAAAGTCCATATTGAATTTATGCACATGCATTATAATACATATTAATTCTATTTTTTTTCGTCATTTACAGTTTTTTGAATCATGAGTAATCATATGAATTTGAGAGGCATACTGGATGCCAACAAACTGACCGGACCAAATTTTCTCGATTGGCACCGCAATTTGAGAATCGTTCTCAAGCATGAGAAAATTGGATATGTCCTTGAGCAGTCCTTTCCATTGGTGCCTACTGAAAATTCCACTCAGGAAGAGGTGGCTGCTTACAATAAACACAGTGATGACGATAACACTGCAGCATGTGTGATGCTTGCAGCTATGTCTCCTGAGTTGCAGAAGCAACATGAGGGTATGGATGCTTACACTATGATTTTTCATCTCAAGGAGTTGTATGATGAACAATCTCGTGTGGAGAGGTATGAGACCTCTAAACAGCTGTACCGGTGCAAAATGGCAGAAGGATCATCAGTCAGTGCTCACGTGCTGAAGATGATTGGTTTTATTGAAAAACTCAGTTCACTGGGTTTTATCATGGATCATGAACTAAGTATTGACTTGGTTCTACAGTCTCTCCCAGATAGTTATTCACAATTCATCATGAATTTTAACATGAATAAGATCGAATGCACGCTCCCTGAGTTGCTTAATATGCCTAAAACTGTGGAGCCCAATGTCAAGGCTAGCACTGGGCATGTCTTAGCTATTCATTCCTCAAAGGGAACTAAGAGGAAAGTTA
>NW_019230678.1:0-3080 GCF_002742605.1 Olea europaea var. sylvestris
TTGATCTAGCAGAAAATTTTATTCATAAAGGATATGAATTTTAAGAGCTAATATAATACAAAGGAAAATGTCTCTAATGATGACAAAATTTTTGGGTTCAGTAACATTACATAGATAATAACATATAATCCTTGACGACCATGAGTACATGCTATATAAATTACAAAATTCACTACAGTAAATCAATTCAATGGAGCATCCACACTTTATAGAGCGTGTCATCAAGTTGCCTTTTTCTCTTTTCGCTTTGTTATTTCGTTATCACTAATGTCAAACAAGGAAGGATATCATTGCTGAAGTGAAAACAACACTCAGAACCAAGGAACCAGAGACAGAATCATATTCTCTCAGCATTACGCTTTTGTAAATCGTAAAGCGACTGCTTCTTGATTAAACAATAGGAATAACAAAAAATAAACAGCAGGAGAGGTATTAAGACATTTATTAAGCTTATCTTAACTAGGCTTAAATATAATTAATATCCAACTGTTGACATCTATTTTTAAGAACTTAATCTTTTCAAATCTATTCCTTTAAAGACTTTATTTGTAACGTGGTAGCACTGTCCCTAACTCTCTATTAGAACTCTTATCTTATGCAGTCAGACCCTTTATAGAGCTAATCTTTGGGCATATATCCCTCATTATTACTTTTCCAAAAAGATGGTTTCTTGATCTCTAACACACACTATACCTATTATACAAGAATCTAGATCACAAAAGCAACCATTTTTACTACAAACTGTCAAAGTTAAATTCTTTTTCTGCAACGATTAAGAATGTTCAAATTAAAATTGGAAATAGTGTCTACAGTAAAAGACTCTTACCTAAAAGAGACCTAGTTACTAGCAATACCATAGGCTGAACTGAATAATCAAATCCACTGACATGAAATAAAAAATACTAACACAAAAATGAATATCAAATAGTAGCTTAGAGCAGGAGATGATGACCAAATAAGTGAAAAAATTGAGATGAAATCCATGTAAATTGAAATAGAAAAGATATATACCTCATGGAGCATTGAAAGTAACCTTAATTTCTTCCCATTTTGCTCACCACCATCACTGCAACTCACTGGATCATCAACAACCTCATCACCATTCAAACTCACCGATGGTGGGAGACCCAACAAAGTTGAGTCCGATGCAATTGTTTCTGCATAAATTTGTCTACCCATATAACAGAGCTCTTCTAACAACTGTTGAGCAGGATTCAAAAATCTTGAACCCTTCAAGATAGAAGCATAACCAGTAAAGGGCCCTAAGGGCACGGAACTTCTTGATAATTCATTAGAAGTGAAACCGCCTGGGCCGCCTCCACCTCCACTTCCATCGGCACCCTCACCATCACCACAGTAACTACTGCCACCAACCAGATACTCTCCAGTGGCCTTGTTACTATTGAACATCGAAGAGTCATATCTCTGTAGATTCAGCTCCAGAGGAAGATTATTTTGGTGAGTGTGATGTGAAGATAAGGACAAAGACAAACCCTGACAAGTCGCTGCACTACTACGGTTGGCCTCATGCGTTATTGACAGTGATTCAGGTTTACGAACCACCACTTCATTACCATGAAATGACTGATCAAGAACTCTGAGACACTGGGGTGTGTAAATAGATGGGCTGCCATTAATATCTTCAATAGTACCTGGGCTTAACTGTAAAGATGATTGTGGATCCAAATACAAATGATTTGTAGCTAAAGAGGAAGGTGAAGCAGCAGTAGGAATCGTATTCTCTCCCCCCACAAAACCCATCAAATTCATGCCCTTTTCTTTAACACCACAGCTACCAGAAACCGTGCCTACGTTTGAATTCTGCTTGCAGGGTGCAGTGCCAAGATTGGGGCGTTGATGGTGTACGTTAGCACAGTTAATCAAATCTGAGGACAAAAAAGATGGATCGTAGAGATGGACTAAATTTGCAATTTCTTGATCGTTTTCTACGCATCTAGGTCGCGTTTGAGCTGTCACTCTCAGCTTATCTCTTCTGCTTTGCTGCGGGACATGATATGGTTGAAATCGCTCGGCCATGAACAATACACTGTACTGAGAAGCTTCGTATATATACGAGATTAGAGAGAGAGAGAGAGAGAGAGATGATGGATGTAAAAGCTAGAAAAAAATAGTAACGGTGAAAGAGGTGGGTGATGATGAAGAAGAAATGAATGGCTATGATGATACATACACAGATATATTGCAAGAACGACACTCCATTAGCAGACAAAATTACATATGCTTCCGACTTTGAGCCATGAACAGAAGCTACAGTATATATGCTATCTCGAGTGTACGTTTGTGTGTGAGATTTCACTCACTATTTCTTTTTAAGACGGACACAGGACACTTCAAACATTTGACAAGATTTTCCATATGTAGAAAATAATGAGATGAGACTTTTCTGCTGGTGCACAGAATAAATGATCTTCGTGTGCAGGGTTGATATGTTGATCCGGGTACCTTAATTCATTTGATTGCGGTGCTGTTTCACACTACTTTTAGCATTTATAAGTCGAGAATTTATCGAATATGAAATAATAACTGATTAATAAGTTATAAATTAATGTGTGTAGATAGGGGTCAACGCGGTTTAGTTTGGGCGATTTGTACTATATTTCAATTCAAATCATTTTATACGGTTTGAAGTTTTTTTTTTCAAGCCAAATCAAACAATAATTTGTGGTTTGATTCGATTTTAATCCGTGGTTTACCTTTCGATATTATAGTAAAGTATTTAACATAAGTTAAATATAAATTTAAACGAGAACTGATAATGTTAAATGTAAAATTACATTCATGTTTATCATGAGATTCATAAATAAATTATTTTCAAAATTGGTTGCTAAAAGATGTTAATTGAACAAAAACACATTTCTTCACTTTTATTTACTTTGTCTTGTTTGACATTCATATTTTCATATAATGGTTGGTAAATGTAGAATTACATTATGTTATTATAATTTTGTTAAAACTATTTTCGTCTTGCTAGTGAGATGTTAAATAAGGATTGAATGAAATATGTTTAGATGTACAAAGATCGATAGAGTTTCGGTTTATCGAGAATTGACGAATTTCAT
>NW_019230679.1:0-3080 GCF_002742605.1 Olea europaea var. sylvestris
CGGCGCGATTTTTATTTCCGATCAAATTGCCAAATTTCAGCCAATTCCGACACTGTCGAGAAAAATGACGAAATTGCCCCCGGTGCGATTTTTGTTTCCGATCCACCAGTCAAATTTTAGCCAGTTCCGACACAGTCGGGAAAAATAACGAAATTACACCCGGCGCGATTTTTGTTCCCGATCAACCAGTCAAATTTTAGCCCATTCTGACAAAGTCGAGAAAAAAATCAAGAAATTGCCCCCGGCGCGATTTTTGTTCCCGATCAACCTGCCAAATTTCAGCCAATTCCGACACAGTCGAGAAAAATGACGAAATTGCCCTCGGCGCGGTTTTTGTTTCCGATCTACCCGTCAAATTTTAGCCAATTCCGACACAGTCGCGAAAAATGAAGAAATTACACCCGGCGCGGTTTTTGTTCCCGATCAACCTGTCAAATTTGAGCCCATTCCGACACATTCGAGAAAAATGACGAAATTGTCCCCGACGGTTTTTGTTTCCGATCAACCCCTCAACTTTTTGCCAATTTCGACACAGTCTCGAAAAATGAAGAAATTACACCCGGCGCGATTTTTGTTCCCGATCAACTTGTCAAATTTGAGCTCATTCCGACACATTCGAGAAAAATGATGAAATGGCTCCCGGTGCGATTTTTGTTTCTGATCAACCCGTCAAATTTTAGCCAATTCCGACACAGTCGCGAAAAATAACGAAATTGCCCCCGGTGCGATTTTTGTTTCTGATCAACCAGTCAAATTTTCGCCCATTCCGACGCTGTCACGAAAAATGACGAAATTGCCCCCGGCGCAGTTTTTGTTTCCGATCAACCAGTCAAATTTCAGCCCATTCCGACACAGTCACGAAAAATTACGAAATTGCCCTCGGCGCGATTTTTGTTTCCGATCAACCCGTCAAATTTTAGCCGATTCCGACGCAGTCGCGAAAAATGACGAAATTACACCCGGCGCGATTTTTGTTCCCGATCAACCCGTCAAATTTGAGCCCATTCCAACCCAGTCGCAAAAAATGACGAAATTGCCCCCGACGCGATTTTTGTTTCCGATCAACCTGTCAAATTTGAGCCCATTCCGGCACTGTCGAGAAAAATGACGAAATTGCCCCCGGCGCGATTTTTATTTCCGATCAAACTGCCAAATTTCAGGCAATTCCGACACTGTCGAGAAAAATGACGAAATTGCCCCCGGCGCGATTTTTGTTTCCGATCAACCAGTGAAATTTTAGCCAATTCCGACACAGTCGGGAAAAATAACGAAATTACACCCGGCGCGATTTTTGTTCCCGATCAACCTGTCAAATTTTGGCCCATTCCGACAAAGTCGAGAAAAAAATCACGAAATTGCCCCCGGCGCGATTTTTGTTCATGATCGACCTGCCAAATTTCAGCCAATTCCGACATAGTCGAGAAAAATGACGAAATTGCCCTCGGCGCGGTTTTTGTTTCGGATCAACCAGTCAGATTTTAGCCAATTCCGACACAGTCGCGAAAAATGAAGAAATTACACCCGGCGCGGTTTTTGTTCCCAATCAACCTGTCAAATTTGAGCCCATTACGACACATTCGAGAAAAATGACGAAATTGCCCCGACGCGGTTTTTATTTCCGATCAACCCGTCAAATTTTAGCCAATTCCGACACAGTTGCGAAAAATGAAGAAATTACACCCGGCGCGGTTTTTGTTCCCGATCAACCTGTCAAATTTGAGCTCATTCCGACACATTCGAGAAAAATGACGAAATGGCCCCCGGCGCGATTTTTGTTTCCGATCAACCCGTCAAATTTTAGCCAATTTCGACACAGTCGCGAAAAATAACGAAATTGCCCCCGGTGCGATTTTTGTTTTCGATCAACCAGTCAAATTTTAGCCCATTCCGACGCAGTCACGAAAAATGACGAAATTACCCCCGGCGCGATTTTTGTTTCCGATCAACCAGTCACATTTCAGCCCATTCCGACACAGTCGCGAAAAATTACGAAATTGCCCTCGACGCGATTTTTGTTTCCGATCAACCCGTCAAATTTTAGCCGATTCCGACGCAGTCGCGAAAAATGACGAAATTACACCCGGCGCGATTTTTGTTCCCGATCAACCCGTCAAATTTGAGCCCATTCCAACCCAGTCGCGAAAAATGACGAAATTGCCCCCGACGCGATTTTTGTTTCTGATCAACCTGTCAAATTTGAGCCCATTCCGGAACTGTCGAGAAAAATGACGAAATTGCCCCCGGCGCGATTTTTGTTTCCGATCAACCAGTGAAATTTTAGCCAATTCCGACACAGTCGGGAAAAATAACGAAATTACACCCGGCGCGATTTTTGTTCCCGATCAACCTGTCAAATTTTGGCCCATTCCGACAAAGTCGAGAAAAAAATCACGAAATTGCCCCCGGCGCGATTTTTGTTCTCGATCAACCTGCCAAATTTCAGCCAATTCCGACACAGTCGAGAAAAATGACGAAATTGCCCTCGGCGCGGTTTTTGTTTCGGATCAACCAGTCAAATTTTAGCCAATTCCGACACAGTCGCGAAAAATGAAGAAATTACACCCGGCGCGGTTTTTGTTCCCAATCAAACTGTCAAATTTGAGCCCATTCCGACACATTCGAGAAAAATGACGAAATTGTCCCGACGCGGTTTTTATTTCTGATCAACCCGTCAAATTTTAGCCAATTCCGACACAGTCGCGAAAAATGAAGAAATTACACCCGGCGCGGTTTTTGTTCCCGATCAACCTGTCAAATTTGAGCTCATTCCGACACATTCGAGAAAAATGACGAAATGGCCCCCGGCGCGATTTTTGTTTCCGATCAACCCGTCAAATTTTAGCCAATTCCGACACAGTCGCGAAAAATAACGAAATTTCCCCCGGTGCGATTTTTGTTTCCGATCAACCATTCAAATTTTAGCCCATTCCGACGCAGTCACGAAAAATGACGAAATTACCCCCGGCGCGGTTTTTGTTTCAGATCAACCAGTCAAATTTTCAGCCCATTCCGACATAGTCGCGAAAAATTACGAAATTGCCCTCGGCGCGATTTTTGTTTCCGATCAACCCGTCAAATTT
>NW_019230680.1:0-3079 GCF_002742605.1 Olea europaea var. sylvestris
ATTCGCCAAAAACGAACAAACCGAAAGTTATCATGAAATTAAAAACCACTTTTTATTGGCTCAAATCCAATCAAATTAGACTATCAATTAGCCGAAAATGATCAAACCCGAAGTTATCATGAAATCAATAACCAATTTTCATTGGCTCCATTTCAATCGAATTAGACTAGCATTTCGCCAAAAACGAACAAAGCTGAAGTTATCAAGAAATCGAAAGCCACTTTTCATTGGTTCAAATCTGATCGAATTAGACTAGCAATTCGCTAAAAACAACAAACCCGAAGTTATCATGAAATCGAAAGCCACTTTTTATTGGTTCGATCCCAATTGGATTAGACCAGTAATTCGCAAAAAATGAACAAACCCGAACTTAGTATGAAATTGAAAAACAATTTTCATTGGCTCGATTCAAATCAAATTAGACTAGCAATTTGCCGAAAATGATCAATCCCGAAGTTATCATGAAGTCGAAAAACACTTTTCATTGTCATGATTCCAATCGAATTAGACTAGCAATTAGCCAAAAACAAACAAACCTGAAGTTATCATGAAATCAAAAACCACTTTTCACTGGCTCGATTCCAAACAAATTAGACTAGCAATTCGCCAAAAACAAAGAAACTCGAAGTTATCATGAAATCAAAAACTACTTTCCATTGGCTCGATTCCAATCGAATTAGACTAGCATTTCGCAAAAAATGTACAAACCCGAAGTTATCAAGAAATCAAAAACCACTTTTCATTGGCACCATTCCAATCGAATTCGACTTGCAATTCGACAAAAACAAACAAACACGAAGTTATCATGAAATCGAAAACCACTTTTCATATGCTCGATTCCAATCGAATTAGACTAGCAATTCGCAAAAAATGAACAAACCCGAAGTTATCATGAAATCAAAAACCTCTTTTCATTGCCTCGATTCTAATCGAATTAGGATAGCATTTCGCAAAAAGTGATCAAACCCAAAGTTATCATGAAATCAAAAACTATTTTCCAATGGCTCAACTCCATTCGAATTAGACTAGCATTTCACCAAAAATGAACAAACCCAATGTTATCATGAAATCGAAAACCACTTTTCATTGGCTCGATTCCAATCGAATTAGACTAGCAATTTCATTAGCTCGATTCCAATCGAATTAGACATGCAATTTGCCAAAGACGAACAAAGCTGATGTTATCATGAAATCGAAAACCACTTTTCATTGACTCGATTCCAATCGAATTAGACTAGCAGTTAGCCAAAAATGAATAAACCCGATGTTATCATGAAATCAAAAACCACTTTTCATTGGCTCGATTCCAATCGAATCAGACTAGCAATTTGCCAAAAACGAACAAACCCGATGTTATCATGAAATCAAAAACTACTTTCCATGGGCTCGATTCTAATTGAATTAGACTAGCGTTTCGCCAAAAATGAAGAAACCCGAAGTTATCATAAAATCAAAAGCCACTTTTCATTGGATCGATTCCAATCGAATTAGACTAGCAATTTGCCGAAAACTATCAAACCCAAAGTTATCATGAAATCGAAAACCACTTTTCACTGGCTCGATTCCAATCGAATTAGACTAGCAATTTTTTGAAAACGATCAAACCCGAAGTTATCATGAAATCGAAAGACACTTTTCATTGGCTCGATTCCAATTGAATTAGACTAGCTATTCGCCGAAAATGATCAGACCCGAAGTTATCATAACATCAAAAACCACTTTTCATTGACTCGATTCCAATCGAATTAGACTAGCAATTCGACAAAAACGAACAAACCCAAGTTATCATAAAATGAAAAACCACTTTTCATCAGCTACATTCCAATCAAATTAGACTGGCAATTCGCCAAAAACGAACAAACCCGAAGTTATCGTGAAATCAAAAACCACTTTTCAATGGCTCGATTCCATTCAAATTAGAATAGCATTTCGCCAAAAATGAACAAACCCGAAGTTATCATGAAATCAAAAACTACTTTTCATTGGCTCCATTCCAATCGAATTAGACAAGAAATTCAACAAAAATGAACAAACCCGAAGTTTTCATGAAATCAAAAACCAATTTTCATTGGCTCGATTCCAATCGAATTAGACTAGTAATTAGCCGAAAACGATCAAACCCGAAGTTATCATGAAATAAAAAACCACTTTTCAATGGCTCCATTTCAATCGAATTAGACTAGCAATTCGCCAAAAACGAACAAACCCAAAGTAATTTTGAAATCGAAAACCACTTTTCATTGGCTCGATTTCAATCGAATTAGACTAGCAATTCGTCGAAATCGATCAAACCCGAAGTTATCATGAAATCGAAAACTACTTTTCATCGACTCGGTTCCAACCGAATTAGACTAGCAATTTGTCGAAAATGAACAAACCCGAAGTTATCATGAAATCGAAAAACAGTTTAGTTGGCTCGATTCCAATAGAATTAGACTAGCAATTCATCGAAAAGAAACAAACCCGAAGTTGTCATGAAATCAAAAACAACTTTTCATTGGCTCGATTCCAATCGAATTAGACTAGCAATTTGCTGAAAACGATCAAACCCGAAGTTATCATGAAGTCGAAAAACACTTTTCATTGTCACGATTCCAATCGAATTAGACTAGCAATTAGCCAAAAACAAACAAACCTGAAGTTATCATGATATCAAAAACCACTTTTCATTGGCTCCATTCCAATCGAAATAGACTAGCAATTCAATAAAAATGAACAAACCCGAAGTTTTCATGAAATCAAAAACCAATTTTCCTTGGCTCGATTCCAATCGAATTAGACTAGCAATTAGCCAAAAACAATCAAACCCGAAGTTATCATGAAATAAAAAAACCACTTTTCATTGGCTCCATTTCAATCGAATTAGACTAGCAATTCGCCAAAAACGAACAAACCCGAAGTAATCTTGAAATCGAAAAGCACTTTTCATTGGCTCGATTTCAATCAAATTAGACTAGCAATTCGTCGAAATCGATCAAACCTAAAGTTATCATTAGATCGAAAACCACTTTTCATTGACTCGGTTCCAACCGAATTAGACTAGCAATTTGCCGAAAATGAACAAACCCGAAGTTATCAT
>NW_019230681.1:0-3079 GCF_002742605.1 Olea europaea var. sylvestris
ACTCGATATGGACATTATGAGTTTACGTTGATGCCATTTGGCTTGACGAATGCCCCTGCGGTATTTATGGACTTGATGAATAGCATTTTTGGACATTTTTCTATTGTATATATTGACGATATACTGATATACTCGAGAGATTCTTAGCAACATGAAGAACATCTAAGGGAAGTTTTGGAAACACTACATGAGGAGAAGCTATATGCCGAATTCACGAAATGTGAATTTTGGCTGGATCGAGTGGGGTTTCTAGGCCATACTTCAGGATGAGGAATTGAAGTGGCGAAAATGAAGACTGTGACCAATTGGCCAAAACCTAGAAATGTTGGAGAAGTGCAGAGTCTTCTAGGTTTAGCCGGCTATTATTGACGATTTATAAAAGCATTTTCCAAGATTGCAGGCCCTATGACATAGTTAACTAGGAAGGGTACTAAATTCGTATAGTCGGAGAAATGTAAATAGAGTTTTCAAGAGTTAAGGGGCAGGCTCGTATCTGCGCCGATTTTGACTATTCCTGATGGTTCGGAAGGTTTTGTGATTTACAATGATGCATCCAAACTTGGCCTAGGATGTGTTTTGATGCAACATGGGAAAGTGATAACTTATGCTTCAAGGCAATTTAAGCAGTACATGATCTCGAACTAGCAGCGGCGGTATACGCATTGAAGATTTGGTGCCACTACCTATATGGAAGCAAATGTGAGATTTGCACCAATCATAAGAGTCTCAAATACTTCTTCACCCAGAAGGAGTTGAATATGAGACAACGATAGTGGTTAGAATTAGTGAAGGAGTACAACTGCACCATTTTGTACCATCCGGGTAAGGCTAATGTAGTTGCTGATGCACACTGAGTAGAAAGAACATAGGACAGTTGTCAACACTACGTACAAGATCGTTTAATCTTTGACTTCTAATTGCATCCAATTGACTTCCATCAATCTTTAAAATATCTCTTATGGTCCAATTCAACCATTGGATATTTGCAATTTGGTCCTCAAATTTGTACTTCGTCATTTTTCGCTTCTTTCTTTCAATTTAACTTCCAACCATCGTGTTTTACCTAATAACTAAAATATACAATAAATTAGGCTATAACTATTTTAAAGAACTATTAAATGTTTATATTTTTTTAGGTCTACATAAGTGTATAAAATACACTTATCATCTAGTTTTATATGCATGGTACGTCGACTATAATTTAAAAATGTCATATTTGACTATGCATGAAGTTTAAGTATTGCTGTAGCATAAGTTGGACTACATTCAATGTTTTAGAGTGTAAAGTGGAGATTGAAAGGTTTACGAGTCGTCTAATAGTGGCCTTTGGAATTACCCAAAAATATTAATTAAAGAAAAAGTTATGCCTGTTTAAAGTAAACTACGTTGCGTTAGATCCGAATTTTATTTCCAGCATAGTCGAACAATATTTTCATGCTTCGAACATTATCGTCGAGACTCCAAATTTTTATATGTTGCACAAATATGAATGTCTTAGTCTCTGTTGAAATTTCAAAATATTTAGTCGTCATTTACTAGACCAAAGTTTTTCTTTCCACTGCTGCAAAACTGGTAATTGCTGAATTTTTCCCAAAAGTTTTCCAAAAATCAAATTTTACCTTAAGTGTCTAAGTTTACATGGACTAATGTCTCTTTCATACATTTCAAACTCCAAAATTTTTCTCATTTACAAATTTTTTTTTGGTTCACATCAAGGGCTTCAAACAAAAGAAAGATTGATTTTATTTTATAACGCTTCGGGTTCCAAGAGTTTGGGGTAAATATGCATATACTATACAAGTGTAGTTTGCAGTAAATTACGGATGTCATGAGACACTTATTTACCACATGAAGCAAATCACCCAATATTGATGCCAAAAGAAAATAAAGTTTTAACATTAGCCAAAAATTGCTAAAAGATAAAAAATACCTCAAATTTAGAGTGAAAAAATAAATCAAAGTATACTTACTATAATCATTAATAAACGTGACAAAATATTTATAGATAAAGTGGAAAATACCACAAACATCGCTATAAATCAAATCAAAATAATGTTAAGAGTGATTGCTATGAGAAGGAAATGAGAGAGACTTACTCTTACCTAATTTACAAGCTGAGCAATCATAAAGAAATAGAAGAAAATTCATTTTTATTGCCCAACAAACTAGATTTTCGTAAATGGGATAAAATGACAGAGTTATGATGACCCAAACATTTGTGCCATATTCACTCTTACTATTTATAGTAGTGCAAGTCAAAAACATGAAACTAGGAATGGAAAAATGCAGAGGAAGCAAACGCACAACTTTAGGCCACTTAGCGAATATTTTTCTAGACACCTAATCCTATACAAGATAACTATCAATAGAAAATTGAACATCATAATTGTTATTAACTAATTGTCCATTAGACTTGTATTTGAAAGTTTAGGAAATTCAAAAAACCTTTAAATGAAGAATTAATATCTCCAACTGCTTAGGTAGGTAATTGTATTAGCAATCTAAATGTGAGATGAGCCTTGTCTGAACATTTCCAAGAATGTTGGAGGAACTAGTCATATGATTTGACATACCAAAATCAACAAGCTAAGATAACGATGGTGACAACTTATTACCAGCCCAAAGGCTAAGAAGCTAAAATAATCGTACTTTAGTGTCAACAGAGCCACGCAATTAGTTCTTCGACAGAAGAAGTCCAAAATGTTGAAGTTAACAAGTCAAATAACAACTTATATGTTGGTCATGAAGGAGAAATCATGCTTGGTATGTTGGATTCAATATTTTGGAAAATATACGGAAAAACAAGCAGCATGGATTAAAATGGGCATAACTGTCAGCTCGAGTGTCAGATTTTAACCCATGAGTACAATTCGAAATCGTTACGAAATTCTGCACAAGGAGAAAAATGTTTCAAAATGAAAGCTATGTACTGCATAGCTTAAAAGCCATGTGATTGCATTCCTTTCACCCATGCGACACGCAAAGTTTCATTTTCTACAAATTACCTATTTACATTAGAATTCCGATTTTATGGAATCTTTTTAATCTTTAGAAGTTATTTTCCTCTTTCACTACATTA
>NW_019230682.1:0-3079 GCF_002742605.1 Olea europaea var. sylvestris
AACGGTACTTCAATGTAGCATCATCAATGGATTTAAGATTTTCCAAATCAAATAAAAATCCAAAAATATCATCATATTCCCGAAATTGTTCAAATCTATTTTGAAGCAATGATAGAGCTTGATCTACTACATATAAGAAATAATTGACCCTAAAAGATTCTTCAGCTATTTTTGTCATCTCTTCACAAGAAATCTCATCAAACTGCTTCTTTCTACGTATAACTCTTTTTTCACGAAATATAGGTTCAATGTCTAATTCACTTGCAATCTCTTTAGCATCAATCACGGCCGATTCAAACCCAATTTCTCTATAGCTTTTGAAAAATGAATTGAGCCCTTTTAAATGGTCTATAGCAATGTCAATGTGGATGTCTTCTGTTTGCAAATGTTTGCTTACTCTATTAATATTATTCAACACTTCATACCAAATAACCATCCCAAGTAAGAATTCAAAATTCTCTATTTCATATATTGCTAAACACTCCGCCTCACTTTTTGTCTTAGGATCATCAACTCTTGCCAATTCAAGTAGAGCATTACTTATTTGTGGAGCTTGAAATCTTATTACTCTAATACTTTCAACAAGACTTTTCCAACGTGTTTGAGACAAAGGCTTAAGAGTAAGGCCATTTACATTATCTTTAAAAAATTTCCATCTTTTAGTAGATGATAAAAATAGAGTTTATATACGTTGCACCACTCCAAAGAAAGATATAGCTTTTGTACAACAAGTAGCCATATAATAAAGTGCAAGATTGAGACTATGATATCCACAAGGAGTGTAAAATGATTTAGAATTTACTTGTAGTAGTCCATTTTGTACCCCTTTATGTTTTCCTCTCATGTTAGCACCATTATCATATCCTTGACCCCTTTATATTATTGATATCAAGCTCTAGATTATTCAACATATTAATTAATTCATTAAAAAGTCCATTTCCAGATGTATCATCCACAAATAAAAATCCTAAAAAAAATTCTTCTACCTTCACTAGACTTGCTGAAATATAAACACATCTCAATACTATAGACATTTGTTCTTCATGACTCAAATCTGGAGTGCAATCAAGTATCACATAAAAGTACTTGGATTCTTTGAGTTTCTCGATGCTTATTTTCTTGATCTCACCCGCTAGCATAAGTATCAACTCATTCTCAATTTTGTGTCCAAGATAATGATAATGAATTTCTTTATTTTGAATTCGACGAATTTGCTCTTGCAATACAGGATCAAACTCAGCAATCATTTGAATTAAGTTTAAGAAGTTACCATTATTTTCTTGGCATATCTTCTCATTAACTCCACGAAACGCCAAATTATTTTCTGCAAGAGTTCTAACCACAGATATTATTCTCAACAATACTTGTCTCCAATATTCTCTATCCTTATTGATTTGTTCCTGCACAATTTTATAAATTGTTTGTTTCTTTTGAAGCCTTATTTCCATTTCAATCCATCTACTCATGTTAGTGATATGATCATAACTCACTTCATGTGTTCTTAGTTTTTCACCAATATTTTTCCAATCATTCGCACCATCATGTGCCAATTGAGTTTGAACCCCATTATTCTTGAATAGCTTACAACAAAAACAAAATATTTTATCCAAACTTTTTGAATATATCAAACATTTTTTATCATGATTCTCTCCATTTGGGTAACCGTTGAGTGTAATGAACAAAGGATGAGTGTCGATTAGCTACATCTTTTGGAAAAATTACACCATTATCTCTTACTGGACCTTTCAATATGATTAAATCTCTTAAATTCTGATTCATATTTTCCCAATTCCCTGGATCACTAATATCAAGGGAGAATGGTTCACTAATCTTTTCATTGATGTTTCTTTCATCCATAACATCATCCTCGATAGATATCTCTTCATTCACCAAACAATGATGTTTTTCAATTGTATTATCGTCGATATCATTCTTATTAAACTCTTCTTCGAGAATTGCATCGTCATTATATTTTTGTTTACTACGAGTAAAAAATTTATCAAGGGCTCCCTCTTGAGATTTAATTAATTATTCAACCTTCTTATGCTATTTTCTTTTAGATTCAAATTTTCTAGTAGACATAATTAAAGCAAATAACGGTAGAACCTGACTCAGAGTTCAAATTAA
Source organism: Olea europaea var. sylvestris (assembly GCF_002742605.1). Classification (NCBI taxonomy): domain Eukaryota; kingdom Viridiplantae; phylum Streptophyta; class Magnoliopsida; order Lamiales; family Oleaceae; genus Olea; species Olea europaea. Next base: position 2,128 of record NW_019230682.1, read on the forward strand.
AAATATCCCAGATTCTCAAATATGCTAAGAGTAGGAGTTCAACAATCAACATGCAAGAAATAACCAAATAAATTTATCTAGGAGTTCAACAATCAACATGCAAGAAATAACCAAATAAATTTATCAAAATTTCAATTAAAGACACTTGGTTAGGTTTTAATTAAAAAAAATCTTGTTTTGAGAGATATTTTTCGAAGTGGAAAATGATAAAAATATCCCCAACAACATTTACTTAGAATGTTCCGAATGGCGAATGACATTTACTAATAACACAAACTTATATAGTAATTTTGATTAAGATACTTTACTATCGAACAACAATATGGCAGAGCTAGGGGCAAAAATTGGATAAAATTATTCACCAAACATGAATAATAAGTGAACCATCAGTCATCAAAAAATGCCTTAAAATTCAAGGACAATGAAGAACCAAGGAATAAGTTGAGTCCCTTTATGGTCAAATTCTATAAAACAAAATTTCCCCCGAACTCATTTTAACCAGACAATTTCCCAACAAGAAATAACCAAATAAAATTATTTTGCAAATTCTATTCTTGAAATATCTACTTCAAAATAGGCCTTGAAATTATATCATTGAAACTTAAAATTAGTTAAAAACTAGGAGTTCCAACTTCCAAACTAGAAACAAAGACAAGAACGAAGTGAAGAAAATGAGAATTAACTTGGAAAATTGACAGTCAATACCCCCTATCAATCTCAGCAATACCTCAACTCCAGAGAGTACAAAGGAGGAGATATAGAGTTATTATGAAATGCAATAAATAAGGAAGTATTACTTCCTTCCCTTACGAAAAGGAACTAGAGAAGAAGCAACAGTACACGTATAAAAGCTGAAAAAGCTGAAAACTTCTTGGTTTCAAGGTAATTTATATCGAAAATATTGGTATGCTTTGCCTAAAAAATTGAAAAGAGGTTAGAGCATAAGTGCTGC